>NW_020526821.1:0-95812 GCF_003368295.1 Carassius auratus
ACACACATATGCATATGTGAACATTTTCTTCTTAGAGAACGTGCATGCAGAGTTTTATATATATAAAAGAGCACATTAATGTGGCAAATAATGCGAATTATGGCACATTTTAACAATTCATTTATTCATGCATGCATTCATTATGAATTAGCCTATCATAAAATCCAACGAAATTTTCAATCTTAACTTAAAAAACAAATACAATAAAATAAAAACGTTTAAATGATATATACGCAAAAAGTAAAGTAAAAAATATATATTAAATTAATTAATATTATTTATTATAATATGTATCATTTTTTAGCTTATCGTATTTTTGACGTGAGGAGTGTCTGTGTTCAGCACGTGTCGTCTAAGTACATTCACAGTTCATTTAAAGTTACTGCCTCCCATGAAAGCATAAAAAATTACGCCGAGAAATAAAAGTTCAATATTTAACTTTTACTGCTGTTCAGCCCACATTTTAGATCTTAAACCTGATTTCGCAGAAATATGCCTTTTAGAGGCCGGTCGTAAAACGCAATACACTGAAAATATAAATTAGGAAACGAAATGGGAAATTCTTCACAGATGAAACAACAGCAGGATGATCTTCTTCTGCCTCTCAGTCCCTCCTTCTCGCTCTCCTTTTATCTCTTTTATACACGACATAAAAGTAGCATATAAAACGAATATACTATACTAAACCATAATATAATATTAAATAATACATGCATGTGCTTATTTTCATATTTTGTTATACACTAGGCATGGGTAGTAAAATCCTTTAAATAAAAATAAAAACAACTAATATAGTGCACTTACCAGCTGAAGTCATGCTCTGTTTATTTTGCTCATCCTGAAGTGTCCCACAAGCTCATAATCAGGTTAATCTGTCTGATATGAAGCACACTGGGGAGGTAAGATCCAGCGCGTGAGAGTCAGTGGTTCATACAATATGCAGATTTAGAAAGAATTCCTAAATGTGCCCTCAAGTGTTTAAATATAAATAGTGTGGAGGTTATGCCTGGCTTTTTCACTGCCGCTGTCAAGGGAAAATGGAAAATGATAAGTCCTTAAACTGTTCACGCTTTACTGGTCAAACTTATCTCTCGTCTGAACTTAAAAAGTGTTTCTGTAAAATCTGGTCTCAAATCAGACGTTAGATTAATCGACTCTGTATTGATTATAATGATGTGAAGTTTGAAGATGGTGATGGACCAGTTTTCCCAGTGCATGCCCTAAAGCAGGTCCATAGTGTCTCTATGTGTGTATCACACAGCTGCGCTGCTCTGAAGTGACAAAAAAACAGCTTTTCTGCACCCCAGTGCAATATGGGAACCAGCCCGTCTGTCCAGGGCGGCCCTTGGGCATCATCTCTCATCCGTGTGGCCCTTGGCATCTAGAGCCTGTAGTTATGCTAATACTCTCATCACTTATCCGGACACAAACATTCCACTATTGTGTGAATAATTTGTAATTAATTCTTTGAAAGGGGGAACAGAAGAGTGTCCACCTCTAGCTGAGAGATGATGCTTTGACAGGTAAATGAATGCATGTGTTTTTCAATGAGAATACTCTTGACATGGACTGTCTGTCTTTCTCTCTGTTTTTCACGTTTGCCCACAACATGTGCTCTTTAAATGCAAGACCAAATTATTTATTATTAGATTTTTTTATCAAATAATTTTTCTGATATTCAAGGTAGACTTCAGTGTAAACTCAGACTTTTCCAGTGGTTTGAGACCTCTGCAGTATGCTCTGATTAGTCTTTTAATTATTATTACTACCCATAAGTCTGTGGTGTGAATCTAACCTTTGAACCCCAGAGCGGGCGGCCCAATATGGTTGCCACGGGGCAGCACTCAGTGGACTTATCAGACAATCACAAGTAATTTACCCTTTAGCATTCTTGTAAAATTTTACTAAAAAGGCATTCTCAAAGTACATTTCATTTGGAGATGGTTTTGGTATCTTTTTTGTTTGCGGTTTGGCAAAGACGCTGATTGTACCTGCTGTGTTTATTTGTATCAAAATGGTTTGCATCATTCGAATAACAAGAATCTCTGCTTCCCAAGGAGTTGTTGTATGTCACAAAGTTAACCCTCAAAAACCCGCAGTGTACCGCGGGCGGAATAGTGCACACTAACATGTTAACTGTCCCCTCCGTCAGCGTGATGCAGCGCTCTCTCCGCTCTCATCCATCCTGTGACACGGAGGCCATCGAAGGAAACGAGCTCTCGTTCATCATTCCTCCCTCACTCCCAACTCACACAAACAAACAAACAAATAAACACATAAACAGCCCATTACTGACAGTCTCAGGCCTCAGCGCGCTCACGTTCGGCCTGGGAAACACTGGGGATGATGATGTTTTCTTCTCTATACAAATGTGTCTTTTTTTCTGAAAAAGTTCAGGCTGGTTTTTGTGGTGAATCTGTTGAGCGCTGTATACGGCTCAGTGCTCGGTCTGACAGGCGTCTCAGCACAGCTGTATTCTGCATGTGTGTTTGTGTGTGTGTGGGCTGTACACATGCTTTAACACTTGTTTGCTGCTCTCAGGGCCTCACCTGTGGCAGGTAAACATCTGCTGCCGGCTCCCAGCAGGCATTGCTCTGGTTGAGGGCGTGGCATGCTGGTCTTGTGTGGCGGTGCTGCAGGTGGGCTTCAGCGGCCCGAGGGACTGATGGAGTTATTAACAGGTAAACAGGGCAGGAATGGCACATAAGTGGAATCAACCCCTCCAGCCTTAAGGAAGAAAACAAATATATGTTGTTATGTTTCACCTACTGAAATTATCATCCAATAGAAAACCTGCTTTTAAAGCCAAACTGGCAAAAAAAGAAAAAAATACATACTGTTCAAAAGTTTGGGGTGAGTAAGATTTTTAGCAAAATATATATATTAAGCAAGGATGCGTTAAATTGATAAATAGTGGCAGTAAAGAGATTTATAATAAAAACAACAACAACAATAATAAATGCAGCTTTGAATAAATTACAGAAACAAATCACATTTTACAATATATTCACACAGAAAACAGTTCTTTTAAAATTGTATAATATTTCACTGTATTTTATGCACTGTTATTACTATATTTTACTGTTTTTTTCTTCAAATAAATGCAGATTTGATGAGTAATAAAATACATTTGTATACATACATATGCATTATGTTATCATATATTTTATTATATATTTATATACACATAAAGTGTTATATGTGCATTATTTAAAAATATGTCTATTATTTATTTACTTCTAAAAGTATTAATTTTATTATTATTATTATTATTATTTATTTTTTATTTATTATTATTATTATTATAGCATTACTCAAAAATGTTTGAAGGGCATTGCTAAGATAAGAAAATATCAAAGCAAGTGTAATTTACAGAAAAGAAAGATCTCAGAAAAAGATAGCAGTTCACAAATAGACGTCTATGGTTAGAAATAATAATACGTGGATATGTTAGGTTATGTGATTCTGTGCTGTCCATGTTTATTGTGATGTGTGTGTGTGTGAGTGTGTGTCAGGCTGTGCTGTTTTACTAACACTATTGATTGCAGGTGATGTTTTGGACAGAGTCCATCTGACCCCACAGAGCCTTAAATACATCACTGTCCATCAGGGACCTCCAGAGACGATGCCAAGCTTCATGTGAGGGTGTATTCATGCCTGCTTGCCTATAACACTCATCTGTTTCCTTGCCTAAACACTCTGTATTAAATTCCTTACTCATGCACAGAAGAAGAGTAATGCTGACAATCAAAAATCTAATACACAGTACACTGCAGTATGTTAACAGTCAAGCTGTCACTCCTAGCCATCAGTGTTTACAGAGCTGTCTAAATCAAGACATAGCATAGACCTCTGTCATTTTTATTTAAAGCTACTAATGGTTTATGACTTCTTGAAAATATCTGTATTTGAAAAACATCAGGTGCACTTTTTTCCCATTTATTTTTGTGGTTTTTATGCTAAGCACATTATATTTTCTGTCCACTAATCCTAGATTGTAACGTAACATATAAACATAATTTATTCGACTTTTACATTATTTACAAAAATTTCATAATTTATTGTTGATATTAAACTAAAGTAATTAGGAAGCAATTCCAAGTTTTTCAAACTTGCCTCCATCAGTTTTTAACCTAAACATGTTTACTTTGTGTCTCTGTGTCAGTTTCCTCATGTAAGGGCTGAAGGGTAAATTAATTATAGAGTTGTTGACTAAAAGAACATTTACTTGAAATTACATAAAAATGCTAATTAGCCCGGGGTTATGAACTCCCGTTTAACCTTGTGGATATCTGTGTGAGTGTGTATGTGTGTGTGTGTGTGTGTGTGCGTGTGTGTGCGTCTGTGTGTGTGTGCGTCTGTGTGTGTGTGTGTCTGTGTGTGTGTGTGTGTGTGTATGTGTGCGTGTGTGTGTGTGTGTGTGTGTGTGTGCCTGCATGGCAGCCGAGAGCTCTGGGTCGCCTGAAATCGTCACCTAATGGCTTTGACGGGGGACACACACTCACACACTCGCCGCGTCTGTGTTTCTTTTGTCTTCATTCAGATTGAAATGGACCGCTCGCAGCTCATGTGTATCCATCTCCCAGAACCCCCAGCTGTTCTGGTGTCTGTGGCCCAGCTTCCACGCATCGCTTTACAAATTGTCTGTGAATGGTGTGAGCACACACACACACACACACACACACACACTACCCCATTACCGCCGTGTCTTGACAAATGGTCCGTGTTTCTCTGAACGTGTGCATGTGTGTTTGCTGATTTCATCCGCTGTTCAGTTGATTTCAACACAAAAATATCAAAAAGCCTATAAAATATTGAAAGGGATGAATCTTAGCCATATTCTTTTCCATACTATGAGAATTTATGGTGACTATCGTTTGTCTGTCCTTTTAAATGTCCTCAGAAGATTGCATCCCACTGAGCTCAGGTCACTGATTCTGTGTTAGGTGTGATATTTCACAGATGTCTATTGTTTCATATGTCATCAGCCCTGCTGGTTTGTAAGAACTGCATCTTTTATATATATATATATATATAAAAAAAGAGTTTGATGGAATGGAAAGGAAACAGATTACAGAAAAACTGCAACTGCGAGACAAACAAATTGTCCTGCTTCCCTTTGAGAGAGTTTCAGAGGAAATAATTCAGACGGATGGGAAGATGAACGACCCGTCAGCTGAGGTCACATGCTGATTAGCCTTTTCTCTGCTACTTCACTCTTCACAAACCATTATCCCTGACACACACTCCTGTTCTACCCATCCATAAAAATGAGGGAGGGCAGAAAGAGAGAGAGATGCATTTGAAGACTTGCAGTAACATCTCTTGTAATCAATGCTGTGCAGGTGGATGCGAGGCCTTCCATAATTTGTGCTGTTGTGATTTGTAAGTTTTCTATCAACTACAAATGCTGTTCTCATCTTTAGATAATCTCAGCTTGTTTTATGATCTGCCTGGTAAAAATAGTCTGATTATTGAAGTTACAGCACACCTTTCCTAAACAAGACATGATTTAATGTTTCTTTCATGCATGTGGTGCAAATGATGCAACAAAAATGACAAGCCAAAGTTTAATATTTAGTGTGTGCATATCACTAACTGTAAGTATATAAGCAATGCTCGTCCTTAGTGAATATCAATAATAAAGGCATTTCATGTTAAATTCCCTGTGAAGTGTGAGTTAAGTCTTAATATGAGGAATGGCAGGGTAAAACACGACACACGCCGTCTGTCATTCTGTTTTCTGACTCAGAGGAAAATAACATCTGAATGCAGTTCAGTAATGGGAGCTGGAGAAAATGACTCAGGCTCATTATGATCTCCATTTCTCTCCACGTTTGCTCTGATGAATGATTCAGGCAGAACTGATCACCCGATGTTTTCTGTGACCTACCTGCGCTTTCATTCCACACCGATACAAGAAGAAGAATCAATGAAGAACTACAGCGCTTTATTATGATTATGGCATTTAAACAGCTGAAGTATGCCAGGGCAAATCAGTGATTGGTTTCTTATTTTGTCCAAGAGGCTTTAGAAGGATTTTGAGATAATATTTCAGATTTTATTAACGTTTGAAATAGTTTTTATTTTATTTATTTTTTCATTTTTTTTGCATTTTAGTAATTTTATTTTGTTTATTTTTTGCATTTTAGTTAAAGTTTTTTTTTTGTCATTTGTATTCGTTTTTACAAGTGTATATATATATATTCTTTGTTATGTGTATATGTATAAAAACACATAAATATTAAATTATTATATAGTAACTTTATGTTAATTACTTTTAAGTCTCAGTTTGAAGATACATAAAAAAAAAAAAAAATAAAAAAAAATCCTGCTATTCCAACATGATTATCTGATTCAATTAAATGAGCTTTTCAGCTCATAGATCGGTGAATCTTTTGATTGTTGCAGAGCTCATTGTTACTATTGAGATGATTTTCTATATACAAGTCACTAAGGTAGTTTTGAAAAGTTAGTCTTATAGGAAATCACCCTTGGTATGTCAGATTTTTTTCTCTCTCTTTCCTGAATATGTGTGCATATTAATGTAAATCATAACAACAGAAGACAGGACACTCCAGTTAGTTTGTCCTCTGAAATCTTTACCATCATCCAGACTGTGGCTTGTCAGTTCAACTGCATATAAAGATAAATTACATTATGTTGAATGCCACTTAATTACAAATTAAAATTTTCTGAACATGGCCATTTTCTAGCTAGCAAATCAAGTGTATGCAGCTAATTAGGAGCGTTTTATTGGAAAAATAGCTCCTCGTTTTCAAGGATAATGAAAGTGAAACACTCTGGATTAATGGCACTATTTATCTTTTTTAAATTTCTATCTTTCTGTGCTGAAGCCTGCCACCCCCAAGGAAAATATTCATAAAATGAAATTGAAGTTGCAGCTTAATAGCATATTAAAATAGTCTGAGTGCACATCACTTCTGGTTTGCACCGGCTGCAAATTCATATTCTTGTGTCTCTTCTTGATGAAGGTTTGAGTTGACATGCATACAGATCGTGCAGAAGTTACGCGAATAGTGAAAAGTGCAACACAGTTGGTTCAAAACAACATTGTCTGTGCATGGAAACCTGAATTTGTGTATTAAACACACAGAGCTGTTGTAGAATTTCATTCGGTGTATTAGTTGTTTTGTCATTTTTGGTTCATGCCAGACATTGTCACTTAAATGATATGGTCACTATATAAAAAGAGCTGTACATAGATCTTTAGTTTTCTACAGACAATCAGGTTCTGACATAAGAATGAGCAAATGATGCCAGTATTTTCATGAACCTTTGGGTGTTTTTGCATTAGTCTGACATCTAGAGGTCCTCCCTGATATTATTCTGCTCTTATGTGAGTCTGAACTCATCCTGCTGAGAACTGAGAGAGGTCACTTTCTGTTTCTCTCTCTCTCTGAGCACCTGTTTCAAGGTCAGGGAGGTAAATCAGTTCCTCTGAAACTCATGCGAGGAGTTTTTACGAAGCGTCCGGTGCTTACGATGAGCTCAGGACGCCTGCTGTAAATTTGCAGCCGTTATTTAGCACCAACGATGAAACAATGTTTTATTTGGCCTGCAAGGACACACCGGCACCTATCAGTTTACAAGCTGGGTCATATTAAATATGACATGATTATCTCACTGCATTCTGAAAACAACAGGGAGATAAAAGCATTTATTGTTTGATACACAGACCTAAACAGATGACAGAAGTGCTGCTGCAGTGCAATCACTTCTGAGAGTTTACATTTTGTTTCTTTATTATTATTATTATTATTATTATTATTATTATTATTATTATTATTATTATATAGTTGTTTTCTTTTCAGGGTAAAGGGCTGACAAATGTATCTAACATTTTTTATGAATTAATACTGTAGTTAATAATAAAAATGTATACTGTATACACAAATATATATATATATATATATATATATATATATATATATATATATATATATATATATATATATATATATATATATATATATATATATAATTCTAAATTATTATAAAGCAATTTTATTTTAATATATATTATTTCATTATATATTAACAATTATGTAATAATCAATTTAAGTATTTTATTATTTATTTTAATATATAATATATTATTTCATTATATATTAACAATTATTTAATAATCAATTTAAGTATTTTATTATTTATTTTAATATATAATAATATTATTTCATTATATATTAACAACTATGTAATAATCAATTTAAGTATTTATTATAATAAATACAATTACAAATAATTATACACAAAATTATATTGAGTGTAATTTATTATATACATTGCATGTTTCTATATACTTACATTTATATATGTATATATCATTATTATAGATGTAATTATAAAAGCATGATTTTGTTTATGTTTTAGTTACAGCAATGAATTATTTTCATGTAGAGATAAACATAAGAATTTATGAATAAGCTGTAATCGGTTAGAAATGGTGGGGAAGGGATAACTATATCCTTTGTCTCTATGGTTAGTTAGTGCATGAGTTAGATTAAGGTTAGTCTATTCTGAACAGATGCTTTAGAGAAGCCTTCTCCTGACAGGAATATTACTTACAGTCTGGGATAGTGTTATACGCCGCCCTGCCATCAGTCTGAAAACGAATAACATTTTGTTCATCCAGTTCAAGAACGGATGGCATGCAGATTTATCATTTCAGAGATCCCACCACCTTATTCCCCCAAGGTTTGTCCGCTCGGTCTCTACTTAGAAATTCAGCATGCTGAAAACCTTCAAGTAGAACATATTGAAGTGCTCAGACGAACCGGCCCTGTTTATGCGGGAGGAAGCAGATAGGCTGTCGGACCCCCAGCGGGCAGGTCCTGAACGGAGACGAGCGATCCTTTAAACTGCCGAGGTGATACCGCTGGATAATGTAGCAAATAAATCAGACAATAGGGTTGAATATTTCATTTCACATCCATATTCCTCATGGGCAGAAATGATGGTGAAATGTAAAAACAGCGATTGCGGCCCCTCTGGAGAGAGATGCTGTTTGAGGATAGAGGAGGTTTGATGGCTCTGTCTGAATCACATCCATCTCTCAGGCAGCTGGAATCGCATCTTTTAATGGAATTGCATGTGATCCCTGTGTCTCTGCGGCCCTGAGAGAGCTGCTCTGCATTCAATTTTACATGTTAAACCTTTTAAAGGGAGCAAAAACATTAATACCATCCAGTGGCTCCAAAAACATATCAGGGCACTCAAACCCATCGGTAAAATAGCTGACTGTCAGTGCATCAGACAACAAAATATCAAACCAAGTGTTCTTTGAAGAAAAAAAAAAAAAAGGTTTTACATCTAATTTAAATCAACATAAATATTGTTCTATTAAATTCTATAGTTTAAAAGAGAGAAAGTTTGTGTAAGATAATCAAAATAAATTAATAGAATAAATAATATAAATTTATCTAATTTTGAAAATGCTTTTAGACAGTTAATTTAGTTTTGATAAGATGCTTTGATATTTTTTTACTGTTACAATGAGTTTCAGAAAATGTATTAAGTCTAATATTTTGGGGGCATTTTTTGCTGCATTAATGTATATTTTAGATATGTATATGGTTATACTCCAATCAACTGATTTCAACATAGTTTATTTTCAATATAGTTTAGTTCTAGCTCGCCAAACTGTTCATTTTATTAATATCTGTATTAATTATAATCTGTATATCACAGTTCATGAAGAGAACAGTGATATTGCATGGAAAATGGCACATTTTATTAATAGTTCTCCAAAAATTAAATAAATACATTTTAAATAAATAATTTTTATGACTACAGACAAATGATGAAAATATAAGATATTGACATGGTAAGAGTTTTTATTATTTATTTATATATTAATGTATTGATTTGATCTTGAATAAAAGGGTTTGCATATTACTTAAAAGAAAAATAATATATATTAAGGTTGTAAGTGTTTCATTCCAGTTGTAAAAACTATATTATATGTAAACTATGTTTACGTGTGGCTTATTTATTGTCTTTATGCGTTTTGGTTGTGTGGGTATTATCAACACAAAATAAAAATAAAATAAAATGAAGAGATCGGAGAAGAACGAGAACTTTAAGAAATACTGAGGACACAATAAAGTATAAAAAATAGTATGATAGGATGGAGATTTTTTTTTTTTTTTGTACAGTGAAATATCATGTCAATTGCCCAATCCCTTTTTTTTCTTATAGAAATCTATATAAAGAGGTTTAAAGTGAACAGTGTTTCCCGAGATGACATCATTTCCTCTGAAGATGGCCTGATTCTTTGGTTTTTCTCTGATTCACCTTCCCAGATGCCCTCCTGCAGTCTCTCACCTCCTCCTCATAAACTTTCAGCTCATTTTCCGCCATCTGCTTCAGCATCTGCTTAGGGGGCAGATAGAGGAATGAAAAAAATGATCATGAATCCGACCGTCTTATTTCTTTCTTTCCTCTGGATCCTTGTATTATTTCCTCCTCTCATCTCTCGTTGTGTAATCTATTCTTTCTCAGGGGGCTTGATGTGCCCTCGATTCTTAAGCCTACTTTAAAGTTTAATTCAGCATTTAAACATGAACCCCCCCCCTCAGTGTGTGGTGACTTACAAACTAGAAGAAAAGGTTTTTTTTGGCTTTTCATTTGCTTGGGAGGGTCACTTCCTTTCCATGTCCAGTCCGTTTGGTCAGCAGGCACAGGCAACAGAAGGCACAATAGATCAAAAAAAAGTGTTATTGTAATATTTGGACAAAAGCTTGGGGTGTTTTCAGAGGGAGGGCGAGCAGAACAGACCGTGTGGCTCCCCAATCCAAAGCTTCCTCCCTCTTTTCCCTTTGAGGGGAGCAGACAATGGGACAGAGCTCTTGAATGGTGAGGGGAACAGACCCGGGAGGATTACACATTCTTGAGGAGGCCCTTGGCATCACTAATACCTCAGCTGTTTTTGGTACACACACACACACTGAAAAGATTTGGAAGTTGTTGCACATTTAGTTTGAATTGTTTGGTCTGAAGCTGATTTTACTTGACACTGGCAGGCCGGTTTTTCTTTATTATTTATTTGAGTCAGAACTTGTTTAAAACATTTTTATTTAGGCCTTTGTAAAGTTTGGAATCTGTAAGATTTTTAAGTGTTTTTTTTTTTTTGTCTATTATGCTCATCAAGGTTTCCAACATATATTTTCATGATAAGTTTCACTTCTTTCTTTTGCAGTCTTCTCTCTCTCTTCTCTTCTCTCAAGGCCAGATTCATAATTGTGATGAGGAGGAGATGCCTCTGGCGATTCCTGTGCAAATAAATAAAAGCTGACATAGGTCCTTTCCTGAGATCCTCTCTCTGCCTCTGTGCTCCCTCGTGAGATTACCCTGAAACAACAGTTAATCCAAATGTCAGTTCTTCGTGCCCAGAGGGCCTCAGGAAAGTGAGGATTAAATCTTTAACACAGAGAGGAATTAAAATATGCTGCTCTAGATGATGGGACGCGATGTGGTCTTCACAATCAGAGGTGGTGTTTTCCTTTTCTATGTCAGGCATTATGCGCAGTGTGTTACTGCCCCTGTTGGCTGTTAACCCCCGCCGTAAGAGAGGGCAATGCATTTGATAACAAAGAGAAGCTGAGCAGAGTATACACTTGTTCAGTAAGTGGAAGCATGTCAGAGGAGAGAAGAACGATCCTGAGATGATCTGGCATCACGTGACCAAAGTTAGCCGTTTGTGTAGTTGTTCTGAACCAGTTCTGGGGCCAGTTGCATAAACATAGCCACTTTGTTAAGACTGTGTCTTAAGAATTAGACAAGGGGTAACCAGTCTGACTTTTCGATTCAAATTGAATTTTGTAGCTGATTTAAAAAAGCTATGACCAGTCTAAAAAAAGAAAAAAAATTACATCACTAACTTTGAAGACTAGTATAAGTAGTTTGACCTGAACTGTAATTCAAAGAAATTCAACACATGCATTCTGGTTTTTAGACCCTGATCCACAAAAGTTTATTTTAAATGTATTTCAAATGTAGATTTTTTATTTTATTTTATTAAATACACATTTCTAAATGAGTAATCCAATCTATAAGACCTATTAACCTTCAGAGTTGATTCAAAATGTACTAAATATGTGAAACAAATATTTAAATTAAATACGGTTACATTTACAATGTCCTTTGTAAAACATCAAATTAAATTTTATTTACTTTGTGTTACAATTCAAACTTTACCCCGTCTTTATCCACCAAGAGATTTCAGACCTCGTCATAACATGCAGAAATCTAGTTCCCTTTCAGTTGATCACTCTTGACGCCACGCAAAATGGGATATCGCTTCGATAGAGGAGCTTAAGGTAGGTTAGCTCGTCCTCCCTCACCACCCTCGATGGCGGTGCAGCGAAGGGGTATTTGGCAATCCTGCTGGTGGAGCGCGGGGTAGCAATGCAATTGTGTCCTCAATTAGACCCTGTGTTATCCAATATCACCCAGTGAGGTAGTGCTTTAGACAATGGTGAGTGGAACTACTTGTTACGAGCCCCGGCCTACACCTAATAGGGGCACAGGTGGCTCGCACAGGGCACTGGAAGGGGCAGCACCCATGGCGCTTTGGTAGGGATCCCATTTTGCGTCAGTCACCGATGTGGCGTCAAAAGTGACCGACTGAAATAGAACGTCTCTGTTACGTATGGGAACCCTCATTCCCTGAAGGAGGGAACGGAGACGCCACGTTCCATCGCCATGGTCGCTGTACTGCCGCTGACCTGCCGGGTCTCCAGCTCGGCTCATCTGGAAAACCTGGTATGCATTGCACCTGCTGCCTTGTTATACTCACGATGTGATTAGCGGCAGCTGGATGAAATAATTGCATGCCAATGTACATTGGCTCATTTAGTTTACACTCAAAGTAGATTGGTCTATCAAAGCAATTCCATTTTGCGTCGGTCACCGGTGTCTCCGTTCCCTTCTTCAGGGAACGAGGGTTACCATACGTAACCGAGACGTTTCACATGATCAGACCTGATTTTTGCCACTTTAAATGCAAAGGTGTGCAGACATGAAACCCATATAAATCAGACAATATTCAGTTGTAACCTGCACATAATTAAATAATCTCTCTCCCTTAATATCTATATATTCAAAGTGAGGAAATTATGATTTTCCTGCTAGTCAGCAAACTGTTAGGTTGAATGAATAAATGGGCAGTTTGTGCAGAATTGCCCAGAAGTCATAAACATTCTTAATTACCTTGCTCAGCCAACCTCAGTGTGGACCTGAAATCAAGACAAAAGTGCATATCTCCGTGAACTCATCCAACTAGTTTGGTAATGACCTAATCTTCCAACAAAATAGTCACTTTACTATGTTCGTCATTTTAATAATCACTATTTTATTAGCCAGTACTGGCTGCTGTTTTCACAGTAACATAGGATGGTGGATGCGGGCCGTCCCAGATCCTCTTATCAACAGACAATGAGAGTGTGTCAAGAGTTCAAGTGCTGTCAGAGGAGGTGGAACACTCTGTATATTGAGAATAAGTGTGCGGAGAGGCCTGTTTTCCATTTTAATTGTAAAACAGATAAACGCTAAACACTCCTCAAGAATAAATGACTTCTGAGTAATTATTGTCTAATAGCTCTCCTCCCTCGGGAGCTGTTTACGTGGCCCAGATGGCTACCAAAATGAGATTTAGGGAGAAAATTGACAACATTATTCACCCAGGCATTATCAATTACCTGGGTATCAATTGTACTGTAATCAAGTTGAATATGAGGAGGGATTCTAAGAGTCACCGTAATTAAACCTTTTTGAGACCGTGGACATTTGGATGTCGTTCGTTATTGAGATTTATAAGGCAGCGCAGGACAGCCCTCCTTCTTTTGTGCGTAATGGATGAATGTTGAGCAGAAGACACGGATAGTCCATAAAGAACAAAGACAATGGCTTTTATGTGCCATGTATGGGCTCCATTACCACGGACAACCTCGGCAGGGCAAAACATAGCCAATGCTATTAAACCCAAGCACTGCAATTCCCCACAAGCCTTGCCGAGAAGCTACATTAGATCCTGGTTTAGTAGCCTCATTAGAGAGCTTTAATTAACCTACTCAACTCAAGTGTGACTTTCATTTTCCAGAGAGCTAGGTGCTTTATTTGTGTTTTATGCCATACTGTAGCTGTATATGATCATGATGATCATTCTAACCTGTATGTGGAAAGCTAATGGCTTTAGTATGATAATGTCTTGTCTTTTGTGGTGTTGAGGTGAAAATCTCTATCGTTGCTCCATTTTTTGTTGCATGGAAGCGCTAGGTAATTTTCATTTCTGTTGAACTGTTCTTTTAAGACAGATTGGAAACAGAACTTTACATGCAATTTTTTTAAAAAATTCTAAATCTCATAAGGCATGTTCAATTCATTCCACTTTATAATCCAAACAAACATAATTTCAAAAAGAATCCTGATTTTTCCGGACTTGTTGAGTCTCTCTTAAAAAAAAAAATGTGTGTGTGCAAATATATATAAAGTGTTTTATTTAATCCATTATCAAATGTTTTTATTTAATTTAGTTGTACTATTTAATTTATTTAACTTTGAGTTACTAACAAAAAAAAACAACAACAACAAAAAAACTATAGAAAGAGACATAAAACAAACAATTGATAAAACTTTAAATATATTAAAATTAAAAAACAAAAACTGATTCAAAATATTAATAAAAAACTTATAATAGTATATCAATGATCCTAAAATGCCACTGATTCAGCCTCTCTCAGAATAACAGAAAGTAACTTTTTTATTTAAATATATAATGTTGAATTAGTTCATCAGATATAATACAAACACACTGATGACACTGATAAATGCTTACAAATCGAAACGTTTCTCATAAGATTTGTGAACCTGAGAGAACAATTAGACCCCTAGATCATAATTCCTTTTAATTTCCTCTTGACGTGGAGGGGTTTCTAGTTAGTTAATTAAAATCATAGCAGTGTAAATGATTTGTTCAGGGCTTCTGACAGTGATATATACTGCACCCTTCATCCTCAGCTGGTCTGACTGGCTAATTAATCAGTATTATTTATGCAAGAACATTATGTGTAATAACTTGATTTATCACAACAGTTTGGCTGTGGAATCATTATAGGCATTTAAGGGACAAAACCCAGAATGATTTCAAATACTTCTGCTTCAGATCTAGGTATAGTGAATGTGTGTGTGTGTGTGTGTGTGTGTGTGTGTGTGTCTGTGAGATCCAAAAGTCTCAAAACCTAGTTATGAGATAACAAGCATCAAAGTTTGATTTCAACCATTATAAATTCAATCTTTGACATTGCCTTTATTCAGTCAGTATTAAATACAGACAGTAGGTTTCATTCAGCATTGGCTCAGGTATTGCACTGCGACAGCGTGGACAGTAGTGGCTCATATCCTGTTTTATAAACTCAATGCAATTATAATGCAATACTAAGTTGCACTAAACTCTCATGCAAGAAGGAAATAGACCTTATGAGAAACAGAGAAAGAGGTTTGTTTTAGTGTTAGTAACTGTAAACCGGACCATTAGATCCCTGACTGCTCAGCTGACCGAATCACTTCTGCAGTGAACTTATCAAAAACTCACTCTGTATCAGAGCAGTCCACTGCCATTCATCTTTATGATCTCTCTAAGCACATATTGTTGATATGTCATAATCAATATAGAGTTGTCCTGGCTGTAGAGCCTGAGAGAGCTGTGTGTGTGTTTGTGACCTTGTGTTTGAAACTGTACTCTTCTGTATTGTGTGGCCTTGAGCACATAAACAGATTCTCAATCACCTCAGCAACCCTTTGAGTGACCCGACTACAGCTGTGGCTCCTTTACCGTCTCTTTTTTTTTTTTTTTTTTTTGCGCAGCACCTTAGAGAGTGATTGCTTGACAGGAAATTTATCTTTCTTTCTTATTTTTGCTTTAGGGGCTTAAGGTCTTGGCAGAAGAACTTGATATAACCAAAATGATAAAAGCAAAGAAAGATAAATGCATTGATAGAGCATTCTAGGCTTTAATAATGTTATAGTTGTTACAGCTTATTTCTGCATATTCAAAATCTTAGAACGTTTTATAAACGTAGAAGCGTGAGTATGTTTTGATTTCTGATTACCTCAGAGATTTTGGTCCATTTTGGCCTACATAAAAGAAGATTCCTTCATAAGAAGATTGTTTGATGATGCTTTGATTTGATATTTGTTGAAATCTGCAATAAACTGATACCAGTTCAGAAATGAAACAACAGTTCATAAACCGTCCCGTGGTTTGAGACCACTGAGGTGTGCTGTAACACATCATCAGACAGGGAATCCATTTTGCAGGCTTTATTGAAAGACTCGAGGTCGTACAGGCAGGGATCAGGACCAGCAAACACAACAGTAGAGATAACCAGAATCGTCGTCAAACACAGGCAGAAGTTCAGAGGTAACAGGCAAGATTCAGAGTCCAATAAACAATCCAAGGTCAAGTGGCAGGCAGCAAAGGTTCAAGAGACGGTAAACAAACAGAACTGGTAACAGGAAATCAAATACAGGAAATAACGCTTGGAAATGTCAGCCGGAGCAAAACAAGACTTCGCGTTTGACTGATGTGATTGTGCAGCTTATATAGCCGTACTAATGAGCTGCACCTGTGTGGTGATCAGAGTCCAATGCACGGGGTAGATGGGAAGTGTAGTTGAGAGAGAGTGCATAAGAGTCAATATTCCGGAGATGGAGCCCTCTGCTGGCCAGTAGAGGGAATCACGGGGTTCGTCTCCGTGACAGAGCCCCCTCCCTGCGAGCGACTCCTGGCGCGAGATGGTAGACGACGTCGGGGTCTGCCGCGTGGTCGAGGGGCCGGTCTCTCCGGATGTAACCGATGAAACTCTGTGATTAGGTTGGGGTCTAGTATGTCATCAGCATTGACCCAGGATTGTTCCTCCGGACCGTACCCCTCCCAGTCGACCAGATACTGCAGAATGCGTCCACGACGTCTGGAGTTAAGAAGTTCTCGCACCTGGTAAGTTTCCTCAGTCTCTATCTGGACGGGCTGGGGACTCTGCTCACGGGACCTCCCCTCTCCCTCTTCTCCAGGGGCAACAGCGGGCTTGAGCAGAGATACATGAAACGTAGGAGAGATGCGATAGGTGTCAGGTAATGCAAGACGGAATGACACAGGAGTGATCTGATGTGTAATTTTGAATGGACCCACGTACCTCGGACTCAATTTCTTGCAGGGTAGTCGAAGACGGAGATCTCGGGTAGAGAGCCACACCCATTGACCTGGTTGGTATACCGGCCCAGGACGCCGACGGTGGTCAGCCTGTTCCTTTTGACGACGGATGGCTCGTTGAAGGTGTACATGGGCTTGGTTCCAAGTCTCCTCACTGCGTTGCAGCCAGTCCGTGACGGCGGGTACGTCGGTGGGTTCCCCAGACCAGGGAAACATGGGAGGCTGATAGCCTAGGATGCATCTAAAGGGGGTGATACCAGTAGCTGGCTTGACCAGAGAGTTCTGTGCGTACTCAGCCCAAAGGAGGTACTGGGCCCAATCCTCTTGGTTGGAACTACAATAAGATCTCAGGAACCGGGTGAGTTCCTGATTGAGTCTTTCGACCTGACCGTTGGATTGAGGGTGGTAACCGGAGGTCAGACTCACGTTTACATTGAGGGCTTGGAAGAAGGCTTTCCAGAGACGAGACGTTAACTGAGGACCTCTATCGGAGACGATATCTTCAGGTAATCCGTAGAGACGGAAGACCCAGTTACATAGTAGTTCAGCAGTTTGCAGAGCAGTAGGCAGTTTGGGCAGGGGAATAAGGCGGCAGGCTTTGGAGAATCGATCAATCACAGTAAGGATGACAGTGTTACCTTGAGAGACAGGTAGATCAGTGATAAAGTCTATTGCAATGTGGGACCAAGGTCGTTGTGGAATGGGGAGTGGTTGGAGTAATCCGGCTGGCAATTGGCGTGGAGTTTTGTGCGCATTACAGGTTTGGCATTGCTGGATGAAGGCAATGGTGTCTTTGGGCAATGATTCCCACCAGAACCGGTTCTGCAGCAGATGAATGGTGGCCGTGATACCTGGGTGGCCAGATGAGGGCAGACAGTGCGTGTGGTTGAGTATTTGATCGCGTAGAGTGGGTGGTACGTAAACCTTATCAGGAGGGCAAGTTGTTGGAGGTGCATGTTGAGAGTTGTGTTGCTGGATAAGCGTCATGATGTCCCATTGTACGGGTGCAATGATTACCTTGAAAGGGAGTATGGATTCAGGTTCGGATGAGATCTGTTCATCTTCGTGGATACGGGAAAGCGCATCTGCCTTAGTGTTCTTGGAGCCTGGACGGTAGGTAACTGAGAAGTCAAATCGGGAGAAGAACAGTGACCATCTGGCCTGCCGTGGATTGAGGCGCTTGGCTGAGCGCAAATACTCAAGATTCTTATGATCGGTTAGTACGGAGAAAGGAAAGTTGGCCCCCTCCAGCCAGTGTCTCCACTCCTCGAAGGCCGCTTTCATAGCGAGAAGTTCACGGTCTCCAACGTCGTAGTTACGTTCAGCAGCATTGAGTTTGCGGGAGTAAAAGGCACATGGATGGAGTTTAGCAGTAGAACTCTGGCGTTGGGAGAGAATAGCCCCGATACCAGTGTTGGAGGCATCCACCTCGACGAGAAACTGAAGAGATGGGTCAGGATGATGGAGTATGGGGGCGGTCACAAACCTTCTCTTTAGTTCCTGGAAAGCTTGAAGAGCAGCTTCAGCCCAGTGTAGCCGATGGGTTCCTTTCTTGACCATAGACGTGAGGGGACTAACCACAGAGCTGAAGTTCCTGATGAAACGGCGATAGAAATTAGCAAACCCCAGAAAGCGTTGGAGCTCCTTTAGTGTCCTTGGTACTGACCACTTGAGAATGGCATTGACTTTGCTCTCATCCATGGCGACCCCCTCTGGGCTGATGACGTACCCCAGGAAGGTGGTAGAGGTGGTATGGAATTCACACTTCTCCGCCTTAGCATAGAGTTGGTGTTCAATGAGTCTTTGCAGCACAGCTCTCACATGTTGGACATGTTCCTCCAGGGTATCTGAATATATTAAGATATCGTCAATGTATATGATAACCGTTCTATTTAGCATGTCTCTGAAGATGTCATTGACAAAGGATTGGAAAACCGAAGGACTATTGACCAGTCCAAACGGCATCACCCGGTATTCGTAGTGCCCATTGGTGGTTGAGAAAGCTGTCTTCCACTCGTCCCCCTCCCTAATGCGGATGAGGTTGTATGCGCAGCGCAAATCCAATTTGGTGTAGTACTGTGCAGTACGTAGCTGTTCCAATGCAGAGGGCACCAGTGGTAGAGGATAGCGAAACTTTACTGTTATTTCATTGAGTCCACGATAATCGATGCAAGGGCGCAGACCTCCATCCTTCTTGCGGACAAAGAAGAAGCCAGCTGAAGCAGGAGAGGTGGATGGACGTATGAACCCCTTCTCCAGCTCCTCCTTGATGTACTTGGCCATAGCTTCTGACTCGGGTAATGATAATGGGAATATTCGACCCCGGGATGGTGATGAGCCTGGAATGAGATCAATGGCACAATCATGGCTGCGGTGTGGTGGTAATGTGTTTGCTTGTACCTTGCTGAAGGCGGTGACGAGATCGTGATACTCCTTGGGCAGATTGGGAATGCTGGTGGACTCCGGGTCTAATGTGACAACTTGTACATTCATGGGAGAGATGGTCGAGAGGCATGATTTCTGACACTGGGAGCTCCATCTAAGAATTTGTCCCTCTCTCCACGACACCTGAGGATCATGCAGTCTGAGCCAGGGCAATCCCAAAATAACAGGGGTGTTAGATACAGGGAGCACGTAGAATTGAATGGTTTCTTGGTGTAGCAGACCGGTTAACATTTGCAGCTCTTGGGTGCGGTGAGTGATCAGTCCAGACCCTAGAGGGCGTCCATCTATTGTGGCTACAGACAGAGAATTAGTGCATGCAATTAAAGAGATGTTATTCTTTCTGGCAAATTCCTCAGAGATAAAGTTCCCAGCTGCTCCTGAGTCCAGTAGAGCAGTGGTGGCTACTCGAACCTTGTCGGTCTTGATTACCAGAGGAACTGGCACACAGTTAAAAGGTACACTCACCGATTTCAGAGTGTGAGAAGAGCGACGAGAGGGGCAAGTGATTCGTAGATGTCCCGAAGCGCCACAGTAGAGACAGAGTCGGTTAACCCTGCGGCGGTGACGTTCCTCATCAGTCAGATGATAGGAGTTGATCTGCATAGGTTCTGTAGTTTCTGCGGGTCGCGTTACCGCAGCGGGGAAGAGGCGTTGAGTACTGACACGGCGAGAGCGTTGCAGATTATCAATGGTTATAGTCAGTGAGATAAGATCACTCAGAGTCCTCCCTTCATCACGGCAAGCGAGTTCGGTTTGCAGCTCGTGATTAAGCCCCTTGCGAAACAATACCTTCAGCGTGTCACTCACCCATGACGTCTGAGCAGCCAAAGTACGAAAGTTCAAGGCATATTCCGCTGCTGTTAATCCTCCCTGCGACAGTTCAAGCAAACGCTCACCCGCTCCTTTCCCCTCTCGGGGGTGATCAAACACCTCACGGAATCGTATCAGAAAATCAGTGAAAGTGGTGAACGCCGTTCCATCCTCGTGCCATACAGCCGTTATCCATTCCAAAGCTCTTCCCGTTAATAATGAACACACGAAGGCGATCCTACCAGCATCAGTGGTGTAAAGGGTGGGTTGTTGTTCAACGAACAGCGAGCACTGTAGTAGGAAGCCCTTACACTTGGTAGAGTCCCCGTCAAATTTCTCCGGGTAAGCCAGTCGTGGATTAACGTGAGTTGGCGTTTCTGCCGTGTGGGAAGCGGTGACCGCTGCAGGTGGGGGTGACGTCACGGCAGTGCTGTGGAGGTTTTGAACAGCCTTTACCAGTTCTTCCGCGGTTGAAGTGAGACGATTCAATTGATGCTGGTTAGCAGCGATTTGACTTGCCTGGGCTACCATAGTAGCACACAGATGATCGTAAGCCGCTGGATTCGGTTTTGGCGAAGTCTTCTGTAACACATCATCAGACAGGGAATCCATTTTGCAGGCTTTATTGAAAGACTCGAGGTCGTACAGGCAGGGATCAGGACCAGCAAACACAACAGTAGAGATAACCAGAATCGTCGTCAAACACAGGCAGAAGTTCAGAGGTAACAGGCAAGATTCAGAGTCCAATAAACAATCCAAGGTCAAGTGGCAGGCAGCAAAGGTTCAAGAGACGGTAAACAAACAGAACTGGTAACAGGAAATCAAATACAGGAAATAACGCTTGGAAATGTCAGCCGGAGCAAAACAAGACTTCGCGTTTGACTGATGTGATTGTGCAGCTTATATAGCCGTACTAATGAGCTGCACCTGTGTGGTGATCAGAGTCCAATGCACGGGGTAGATGGGAAGTGTAGTTGAGAGAGAGTGCATAAGAGTCAATATTCCGGAGATGGAGCCCTCTGCTGGCCAGTAGAGGGAATCACGGGGTTCGTCTCCGTGACATGTGCATTGATTTTTTTTGGTAAGATGTCCTCTGGGTTGATGGACCACAGCAGCGCTCAGGTTCTCTCGCTCATGTGATTATCTGACAGCTCTTGATAGAAATCAGTGACCGCCCGCAGCAGAGTCTCTCTATAACAGAGTTATATTAGACAGAGATATATTCTATGTCCCTTCACCAACCCTACACCTAACCCTAACCCTCACAGGAAACTTTGTGCATTTTTACTTTCTCAAAAAAACTCATTCTGTATGATTTATAAGTGTTTTGAAAAATGGGGACATGGGTTATGTCCTCATAAGTCACCCTCTCCTTGTAATACCTGTGTCATACCCATGTCATTATACAGAGATGTGTCCTGATATGACACACACACACACACACACTCTCTCTCTCTCTCTCTCTCTCTCTCTCTCTCTCTCTCTCTCTCTCTCTCTCTCACACACACACACACACACACACACATTAAAATTGATAAGATTTGTTAAAATTGATAAAATGTTGCAACTTAAAAACATTTAATTGAACTGCGAGATTTAAAGATAGAATTCAAAGAAAAAAGTATAAATTGCGAGATGTAAACTTGCAATTGTGAGAGATGAACAGGGGGGAAAAGTCAGAAGGGGAAAAAAGTCAGAATTGTTAAATAAAAAGTTGCTATTACCTTTTACGTTTTTTTTTTTTCATTACATGAAAAAGGGGGGGGAAAGGCTAAATTGTGAGAAATAAACTTGTAGTTATGAGTTTTCTCTTTTTTCAAGTTTTCTTTGTTTTTTTCTTCTATATGAGAGTGAATAAATAATGCCAGATTCTTCAATTTTGGAAATAACTATTAATATAAACATTTTTATCCACATTGACAATGAGGTTCATTACCCACCATGATCTTCACCCACACTTAATCTTTCTTTTAGAAATAAGTTTATTTGTATTTGTTATGATTCATTACTCTGAAGGAGATGCTGCAACACTGTCATCTGATCAGTTCAGTGAGCACAAACATCCGTTGCATACACAGCTTTTGTCACTGTACAGTAGATGTTCACAGCATGTTCACACACAGGTCAATAATAAAAGCTTGTGTAGAGCAAAGCTCCGCCCCTCATTATGCAGTCAAGGTGAAGATTTAAATATCACTCATGCGTCACTCCAAGTGTAAAGGAAAATATGCAAATGAGTGAATATCCATCAAAGAATGTTTCTCTCTTGGCAGAAAGCTATTAATTTTTTTCTCATCAGTTGCTGACACTTTAACGTATACATCACCCTCATTTTTTTGCGCGTACGCGTACTCTCTTCTTATTGACATGTTATATTTTCTTTGCGCTTGCATCTTGTTATTGTTCTAAAGTTTCCCTGTCTAGTGTGCATTAGTGCACCCTGATTGAAATTTTACAGACAAACTGAAATATGACTCTGTGTTTAATGGAAAAAATAATTACACGTCAGGTGAAACAAAGCATGACTCATAGTTACCGAGGAAATGACTGGAGACACGAGCCGGCAACGAGGTCAACAACACACACACTTGCAATTTACACACTGTTCTTGCTCACTATCTGCTGAACTACTTAATATCATTTCATAAACATCTTCATAAGACCCTTGTAATGTGTATCCTGTCTTGGACATAGTCAGCACTATGCAATAAAATTATGGATTTAGCTGGTGAAGGGAAAGTATGTACTTCTATATTGCATGTAGGCATTGCTAAATTTATTACAATATATTATTGCTTCTATTCAGATGCACAACATGTGGCAGAACCACAGTTTTTATATGAACATCTGCATATGCAATTGATTAATGCATCCTAAAGCTAAAGAATTTACAAATGTAAAGGTGTCCAGAGATGTGCACTTCTATTTTTTTTAATCATTATTAAAACCATCAGGCCTAAAATCTCAGCTGCGCTTCAGTTCTCGCACTGACTGCCATTATTCTGAGTCTGGTACTGACTTCACGGCATTGCTTCTAATTAGTCCTGAAACAAGAGATGCTTTAAGTGCCAGATGGCAGGATTATCTGATATTTTCCTAAAATGGCTGCAGTACTTCTTCAATGTTAGTCTTGATATTTTTTTAATTAAAATGGCTTGTCAGAAAGGCAATCTGAGCTAAACTGATGTTATACAAGATACAATTAATAAAATTTCCCTGATGCTCCTATTAATTACGCAGAGTGGGAACACTCGTTATTGACTCAAAGATCAAGTCTGAAAGCCTTATCAAACATTACTGTTTGATAAGAAAATGAGCAAGCTTCTCGTTTGCTCGGGTAGAATCTACATGACACACATGGATGTTTTTTACACCTTGATCTGTGATCCGAGACAGGATTTGCACCTGCATCTGTGACAAACCTGACAGAAAGCAGCAGTTCAAATAGGCACTGATTGGCTGAGCAAGCAGGAAATCTGTCACATGATATGCTTTATTAAGCAATATGTTCCAGGTCCGACATTGCAAAGGTTAAATGGGCGTTAGACTGCCGTACACACTCAGTGACTCGTAGAGGGGTGGAGTTACTGAGGTGTTAGAGCTTTCTATCCATCCACCCATCCGCCGGTCTATCTATTCTTCCATCTTTGTATTGCTCTTTCCATCTGTCTATATAAATCCATATTCATCTATCACTCTATCTATCCACCTATCTATTCAACTGTGTATTGCTCTACCAATCCATCTATCTTCCACCTGTCTATTGTCCATCTATCTGTTGCTCTGTCCATCCGTCTGTCATCCAACTATCCATTCATAGCATATCTATCATCTGTCAACCGAGTATCGGTTTGTCCATCCATCTATCATCCATCTATCCATTTTTCTATTATCAGTGTATCTATCAATCTATCATCCATCTATATCTCCTACTGTATATATTTATCTATCTTTTTCTCCATCTATCTATCTATCTATCTATCTATCTATCTATCTATCTATCTATCTATCTATCTATCTATCTATCTATCTATTCATCTCTCTTTTGCTCTGTCCATCCATCTATCATCCATCTATCTACAGTATAATCCATATATCCATCTATCACTCTACATATTTCTCTGTCTGTATATCCATCTATCCACCAATCCATCCATCCATCCATCCATTTACCATCCATCCATCCATCCATTTACCATCCATCCATCCATCCATCCATCTATCCATCCATCCATCCATCCATCCATCCATTCACCATCCATCCATCCATCCATCCATCCATCCACCAATCCATTTATCCATCCATCCATCCATCCACCAATCCATCCATCCATCCATCCATTCACCATCCATCTATCCATCCATCCACCAATCCATTCATCCATCCATGCATCCACCAATCCATCCATCCATCCATCCATCCATCCATCTATCCATCCATCCATCCATCCATTCACCATCCATCCATCCATCCATCCATTTACCATCCATCCATCCATCCATTTACCATCCATCCATCCATCCATCCATCTATCCATCCATCCATCCATCCATTCACCATCCATCCATCCATCCATCCATCCACCAATCCATTTATCCATCCATCCATCCATCCACCAATCCATCCATCCATCCATCCATTCACCATCCATCTATCCATCCATCCACCAATCCATTCATCCATCCATGCATCCACCAATCCATCCATCCATCCATCCATCCATCCATCCATTCACCATCCATCTATCCATCCATCCACCAATCCATTCATCCATCCATCCATCCACCAATCCATCCATCCATCCATCCATCCATTTCATCGGTCTGTTTGTCTGTTGTTCTGTATTCAAAGTACACAATGCAGGAGTCTTTAAAACTTTTTAAACTTTCAGACAAGATTTGTCTTGGCAAACATTCCCTTTATATTTTTACCATTACTGATGCTTTGAAATGATTGATGCACTTTGAAACCGAGTTGATTGCTTCCTGTCTGCAGTGTAGCTGATTATGAGCTGCTATTCACATCTTTAACCAATTGAAGTGTGGTAGGAAAAGGCTGTCTGGTGTTGGAGAGTGTTAAATGTCTCAGTTGGTTGGTCTTTGGCAGGTGCAGTAATCTTCATTGTCTTTGTCCTTGCTGCAGAGAGCAGAGGGATATATTTACCTGAAATTCTTTTCCTGTGTGACCAACTAACTCTATCTCTTTTGGCCCGTTTGACTGATTGCTGCTGTCTTTGAATGTCAGGCTCGACGAGCTTTACATTTATGAAGACTCTTTAATATGGGGTGTGGAAATCACAATTCCAAGGGCTCAAGCAACAATGGCAATTCCAGCAACAATGTGACTATAAGCAGCTAATTACTACTAGTTGTTTCTTTTTTTGCAAAATGCATATCGTCCCCTTGGAATTATAAGGTTCTATGTGCAAGTAGTTTTGAGATATTGAGCTTCAAAGGTTTTGTGTTCCATTCGACTGTGTAGATAGAACCTAATTGTTTTTTGTTTTTTTATATATAAAAAGTCCCATAATGTACACAACATTAAAAAAATCTGTGACATAATGTAAATACATTGACACAAAAGTATATGTGAATAACTTAATTTTGACAAAAATGTCAGAAATAACCTTATAAATCCAAGGGGACGATATAGCAAACAAAAATAAAAATCCTTAAAATATGAACAGAAATAGCTAAGAAATTGGCTATGGACAGTTGTGCATGTGAAATGATTCAGGTAATTCTGGTCAAGAGCTTACAGTCATGCTTTGTATGTTCTAAATGGAGAAATAAAGACATATAAAGTGCTTAAATGCACAACAATCTCACTGATGCAATATAATGATTATATTGCATTCAGAATTTAAATGAACTTACATGTTGCTTACCTTTGCATTTCCAAATTTTAATGAAGCAATATTTTGATTATTTTGGAGCCTACTGTATATTTTCTGGTAATTTTCTAAACCGGTTTATTTAGTTTTCTTTCTATTTTTTTTTTTTTTAATTTTATTATTTTTTTAATTTTTTTTGCTAGGAATTTTACTGCATTATGTTTCTAGCCAACTTCAGTTCTGCAATGTGAATATGACGTATGCATTGGGATTAGATTTTACCAGAGTAACCCTCTGGTGCTGGAGCACAGACTCACAGTGGCCCTGAATGAGTGTTTGTTTGTGTGGGTGGTTTATTGATGGTTTATTTAACCTGCTATACTTTTGTTTTATGAGGTTTTCCTCACTGCATCTAAAGTTGCTCTGTATATGATGAGGTATTACCCTCTCATCGTCTACCAGACCACAGAGTCAAGGGCAGAAACAAATGAGGCTTACCTCTTCTCACTGCTCTCTCTCTCTCTCTCTCTCTCTCTCTCTCTCTCTCTCTCTCGCTCTCTTTCTCTCTCTCTCTCTCTCTCTTTCTCCAAGACCTACTGAACTCCCTTCCTATCTTTATAGACGGGATGCTAGAATAGCAATGGATACAATTTGTTGAATTTATAACCTAAGAAAATGACACCCTGAACAGCACACTGTAAATGGTACCCAAATTCCCAAGTTTAATTCCCAAAACTTAAGTTTCTGCATTTTGGCTAAATATTAATTTTAGTAAAAAAAAAAATAAAATAAATGTTTTTGTGACATACCAGGACACAACTCTGTATAATGACATGGGTATGACACAGGTATTACAAGGAGAGGGTGACTTATGAGGACATAACCCATGTCCCCATTTTTCAAAACACTTATAAATCATACAGAATGAGTTTTTTTGAGAAAGTAAAAATGCACAAAGTTTCCTGTGAGTGTTAGGCTTAGGTGTAGGGTTGGTGAAGGGCAATAGAATATACAGTTTGTACAGTATAAAACCATTACGCCTATGGGATGTCCCCACTTTTCACAAAAACAAACGTGTGTGTGTGTGTGTGTGTGTGTGTGTGTGTGTGTGTGTGTGTGTGCATTAGTGCATCACTTCTTGAAATGCTATGCTATCTCTGTAAGCAGCTCACTACACTACAAGAAGAGTTATGTGTAAATAGGGCAAAGAGTGATAATATGAAATAATTTGCCATTTAGATTTTTCAGTTGTTTTAGATGCATTTTGAATTTCATATTGCATTGTTTTGTGTTTTAGGGTTAAAGAAAATGCCTGCTAATGTAACCGATAATGTCTTAGCAAACAATAACCAGTTCCATTTTCTCTACAGTTTTTATCCCCCCTATACATTGTAAAGGTTTTGGGTTGCTTTCATCTTTGCCAAACATCACTGCAGCCACTAATGTTGTTTGTGAGCTTGTATTTTTCTTCTCATTAGCTTTTTGCACATGCTGCAGGAGCACGCTGGGCATGCTCAGTTAATGTAAACATTTCCACTTCTCTGGTCAGCTGCAGGGGCTCCAGCAGCGTGTCTGAATGATTGAACGCCACTGTTACTTACCTCCCGTGTGCCGTATATCGGACAAACAGCTATACACTGGTCTACGCCGCCTCGCCCACCTGTTTCGTAATGGGACGTCTTTCAGATGCAGATAAAATGGCATCTTTGGCACGTCGTAAGAATAGCATCTGAGAGAGAAGTAATGGGAAAATCTTTCAGCATCTCACATTCATCACCTGAAAGCTCAATGAAGGAAAGTGTGGAAAAAAGTGTTAGAGTTTGCCATCGCTGTCGCACACCTCTGCGGAGCATATCAGATCTGCTACACGCTACGCTGCCCAAGAGTGTGTATTTCTGGAGATGATTGAATCAATACCATTTTGACATGACTTGTTGGAACAGGCCTCTTTATTTCACGCAATTCCTTCCGTTTGGTCAGGGAACATTTATCAAGGCAGCCGCCTGCTGTCAGCTAATAGAGATTGTTCTTTAGTCGGTACGTGATAGAGCACCACAGTTATGATACATGTTGATCGCTAGTGAAGATATTGACACTGGGCCAAAGAGCAGGACCACACTTCTTATAGCCTCACCATTATACACATGAACACACACGATAACAGCTTAAAACCCATAGCAAGGCTTATATATCTTCATTTAGGCATTGTTTTCTCACCAAAGGAGAGTGGGGATTGGTGCCAGCTGGTTTAATTTTGGGTATATGTTGTTGTTGTTGTTGTTGTTGTTGTTTTTTTTAATACACATCATAGTTGAAATATACAGTAGTTGATAACTGAAACAATTACTGGATTGATCACAAATGAAATCATTGGCATTAATATATATTAAATCCATTAATCATGTTCTCACAAAATAAATAAATAAATAGATAAAGACTGAAAAATTGCAGGTAAATTTCACAAATAATTACCAAGAAATGGCAATTAACACATGGAATTAAACATGAGATTTGTAATAATAATAAAAAAAGATTTTTTTTTTTTTAAATGCAAAACATACTCCATTAGCCTTTGTTTTAAATACAACCTCAACTACAAAAAGTTTGTTTTACAGGTTGTAGTGCAATATATATTGTATGAATATTTTTATAAGTCTGAAAATCTCATATTCATAAATAAATAAAACCAACAAAGATATTTTTTTACTTTAATAAATTATGACAGAAATGTATTAGTGTAGTACAGTAGAATGCACTTCTCAAAGTAATGGTAACTATTATTATTATTATTAATAATAATAAAATGCAGGGATTATCAGACAATATCCAAATATTTCATCCATGTTTTAATTTGAACAGGAAACATCTCTTGTGCATTAAATAAATAAATACATACATTGACCTATTGCATGTCAGTTTAAAATATTTATTAAATTGTTAGCATTTATTTTTTATTTATTTTATTTTTTTGCCACCATTTATGATAATACATTTGTAAATGGCGTTATAATGTTTATGCAATGACAGAAAATCATTATACACATCATGGCCAACCAAGTGACCAAAACAAAGGCAGCAGCACAGGTGTAGCAGGCAGCCATGAACAGACGACTTCACAGCACATCTGGGAGAAAATGCAAGTAAAAAAAAACTGTGAAAGAGGACAAAACAAATGACAGATTATTTTAGAAATTCCTCACCCTGCCCATGTCTGATAGGAGCAGCTCTCTTCTCTTTTTGCCTATGACTGAACTCCTTATCCAATGTGTAAGTTATTATTTATCTTCCACAAAAGTTTGTCAAAGCAAGGCTTTGATTTTTTTTTTCCCTCTCCGGCCTGATTTTCCCCTGGTGGTCGGCTCTGCACTGGCGCAGACACATAATTTATGAGCTAGCCGCTTTCTCCTGACACATTATTAAAAGCAGAATTAGTTTTTTGCCTGGGATCTGTCTGCTGGGAATAGGGAGGGCTGTGCTGAGAGCAGAGGAGTCCAGCGTGGGGGTTCAGCTGTGAGCAAAGGGACCGTGATGGGCGTCAGGCCACTAATGAACAGAACGCACGGTGACAGTCATCATGCGGTGGTCAAAGATGCATCCTGGCTCTGGGAAAAAGGTTAACCTCCTGTAAGTTAAGACCTTTATTAGATTGTTAGAAGCATGATGTTGTTGTCATGGACATCTTGGGGAACAAACACGTGTTCGGGTGTGAGTAGGCAGAAGAACAAGCAGGTGTGTGTGTGTGTGTGTGTGTGAGAGAGAGAGAGAGAGAGAGAGAGAGAGAGAATGGCACCACAGCTGAGCGCGTCAGTTTAATCTTATGCATCATTAAGCTCTCAGCAGCGCACAAGCTCCGCCCACAAATACCATCTACACCCAAACATAATGATGACATACGTAACATCTAATTTCAGCAGAATTTAAATGGGAAGAATGAAGAATTCACAAATGTAAATCATTGGGGACGAGTCTAATAAATAATCATTATGAATTGCCTTGTGCTAACAGCAGCTGTCTTTTAGCTTCTTTTATTCATTTGGATGGGAAACCTGTTGGACTGTTTCTAAAAAAAAATCTACTTTTTTATTGTATAGGCTTGCCCACATTTATGTAGGATTTAAATTATTTATTTATTTATTTATTTATTTTTTAAATAAGTCTCTTCTGCTCACCAAGGCTGCATTTATTTGGTCAAAACAGTAATATTTTGAAATATTATTACAATTTAAAAGAACCATTTTCTTTGTGAATATAATGTAAAATGTAATTTATTTCTGTCATACACAGCTGAATTTTCAGCATTATTACTCCAATCTTCAGTGTCACAAAATCTACAGATATCATTCTGATATGCTGATTTGTGTGTGTGTGTGTGTGTGTGTGTGGATGAAAGTTCAAAGCTCGGCAAGTTTGAACCCAGCGGTGCATGTGAACCAATGTCAGCCAATGAGCCAAGAGCAGCGTTCAGGGCTCATTTAAAGTTATATCTCTTCCTAATTTTCTCTTTCCTCATTACTTGTCTTTTCTCTACTTCCTGTTGGCCTTCTGTAGCTAATCATAGCTCCATGTAGCTGTTTTTATTTTATATTTTTTCTCTATAATCTTTCTTACTATCACTGTCTGTTTGTTTGTTTTTTTAATTGTAAAATATAACTTAATTCACACCATATTTCTGATATTACCGATCAATCTTATCAGATTAACTTTGATCGTTCACTCTTCCGTGACTGCAGCACACCTGCAAAGCGTTAGCACTCGTTAGCTTGTCATTAGCGTTTTCTTTTCTCCTCTCCTCTCCTCTCCTCTCTCACGCTGCAGTTTTCCACAAGTTCATCAAACAACCGCAGTAAGAATATTTCATCAAGCACGGTGAGTAATGGCTTCTCCTACAATTGTTATTTGCACCTCTTGCCACATGTACAGTTTATCTATCTCTGTCGCTGATGAGGGATTCACATGTGATAAATGCAGGGAAACAGTTAGGCTGACAGAGAAGATTTCAGAATTAGAGACACGCATCCAAACTTTAATTGAGGACAGTAAGGATGTTAGGGCTCTAGATATGGCTTTGGATGCGTCTAGCTCAGGGATTCCTGTACATTGTCCGGTTCCAGCAGAGCCCCTGCAGCAGGGCAACTGGGTGACGGTGAGGCAGCGTAGTCGTGGGTCAAAACACCGCTCTTCTGTTCCGATCAAAACATTAAACAGGTTCTCCCCACTCAGTGATGCACCCACTGAGAAACCTGATGAAAGTGCTCTAGTTATTGGCGATTCTATTGTACGGAACGTGAATATAGAGACACCAGCCACCATAGTCAAATGTTTACCGGGAGCCAGAGCGCCTGACATCTTGGCAAATTTAAAAGTGCTGGCTAATGCTAAACGTAAATACAGTAAGATTGTTATTCATGCCGGCGCTAATGATGTTCGACTTCGCCAGTCGGAGATCACTAAAAATAACTTTAAAGAGGTGTGTGAACTTGCAAGCACGATGTCAGACACTGTAATATGCTCTGGTCCCCTCCCTGCTTACCGTGGTGATGAGATGCATAGCAGATTGTCATCACTCAATGGCTGGATGTCTAAGTGGTGCCCACAGAATAACATAGGTTATATAGACAATTGGACGAGCTTTTGGGGCAGACCTGACCTGTTTAAAAGAGATGGTCTTCATCCTTCCTGGGGTGGCGCCACTCTTCTGTCTAGAAATATGGCAAATAGTCTTAGTGTTTATACTTGACTAACTGGGGCCCAGGTCAGGAAGCAGACAGACTGGCTAAACCGACCGTCTGCTAGCTGCCTCCCGTCACAGAGGTCAGTTAATTCTCAGCACATAGAGACTCTTTCACCTAGATATCACACTATAGAGACTGTGTCTGTTCCACGAACTAGAAAATGCAAAAAACATCCAAACCAAGTTAAGGTTAACAATTTAATTGAGGTTCAACAAATAAAAAACAAATGCAATCTGGATAAACAAATGATAAAGATTGGCTTATTGAATATCAGATCCATTTCTACGAAAACACTTTTTGTAAATAATATGATAACTGATCATAATATAGATGTGCTCTGCTTGACAGAAACCTGGCTAAAACCTGATGATTACATTATTTTAAATGAGTCCACCCCCCAAGATTATTGTTATAAACACGAGCCGCGTCTAAAAGGCAAAGGGGGAGGTGTTGCTTCAATTTATAATAACGTTTTCAGGATTTCTCAGAGGGCAGGCTTCAAGTATAACTCGTTTGAAGTAATGGTGCTTCATATAACATTATCCAGAGAAACCAATGTTAATGATAAATCCCCTGTTATGTTTGTACTGGCTACTGTATACAGGCCACCAGGGCACCATACAGACTTTATTAAAGAGTTTGGTGATTTTACATCCGAGTTAGTTCTGGCTGCAGATAAAGTCTTAATAGTTGGTGATTTTAATATCCATGTTGATAATGAAAAAGATGCATTGGGATCAGCATTTATAGACATTCTGAACTCTATTGGTGTTAGACAACACGTTTCAGGACCTACTCATTGTCGAAATCATACTCTAGATTTAATACTGTCACATGGAATTGATGTTGATAGTGTTGAAATTATTCAGCCAAGTGATGATATCTCAGATCATTATTTAGTTCTGTGTAAACTTCATATAGCCAAAATTGTAAATTCTACTTCTTGTTACAAGTATCGAAGAACCATCACTTCTACCACAAAAGACAGCTTTTTAAGTTATCTTCCTGATGTATCCGAATTCCTTAGCATATCCAAAACCTCAGAACAACTTGATGATGTAACAGAAACTATGGACTCTCTCTTTTCTAGCACTTTAAATACAGTTGCTCCTTTACGCTTAAGAAAGGTTAAGGAAAACAGTTTGACACCATGGTATAATGAGCATACTCGCACCCTAAAGAGAGCAGCCCGAAAAATGGAGCGCAGCTGGAGGAAAACAAAACTAGAGGTATTTCGTATTGCTTGGCGGGAAAGTAGCATATCCTACCGAAAAGCATTAAAAACTGCTAGATCTGATTACTTTTCTTCTCTTTTAGAAGAAAACAAACATAACCCCAGGTATTTATTCAATACAGTGGCTAAATTAACGAAAAATAAAGCCTCAACAAGTGTTGACATTTCCCAACACCACAGCAGTAATGACTTTATGAACTACTTTACTTCTAAAATCGATACTATTAGAGATAAAATTGCAACCATTCAGCCGTCAGCTACAGTTTCGCATCAGACAGTGCACTATAGACCCCCTGAGGAACAGTTCCACTCATTCTCTACTATAGGAGAGGAAGAATTGTATAAACTTGTTAAATCATCTAAACTTACAACATGTATGTTAGACCCTATACCATCTAAGCTCTTAAAAGAGGTGCTTCCAGAAGTCATAGGTCCTCTTCTGACTATTATTAATTCCTCATTGTTATTAGGACATGTCCCCAAAACCTTCAAACTGGCTGTTATTAAGCCTCTCATAAAAAAGCCACAACTTGACCCCAGAGAACTAGTTAATTATAGACCAATCTCGAATCTCCCTTTTCTGTCCAAGATACTAGAAAAGGTGGTATCCTCACAATTATATTCCTTCTTAGAGAAAAATGGTATATGTGAGGATTTCCAGTCAGGATTTAGACCGTATCATAGTACTGAAACTGCTCTCCTTAGAGTTACAAATGATCTGCTCTTATCATCTGATCGTGGGTGTATCTCTCTATTAGTTTTATTGGATCTTAGTGCTGCGTTTGACACAATTGACCACAACATTCTTTTGCATAGACTTGAACACTTTGTTGGCATCAGTGGAAGTGCATTAGCATGGTTTAAATCGTACTTATATGACCGCCATCAGTTCGTAGCAGTGAATGAAGATGTATCATATCGATCACAAGTGCAGTATGGAGTACCTCAAGGCTCAGTTCTAGGGCCGCTACTCTTCACGCTTTATATGTTACCCTTGGGAGATATCATCAGGAAACATGGTGTTAGCTTTCACTGTTATGCTGATGATACGCAGCTCTATATTTCCTCGCAGCCCGGTGAAACACACCAATTTGAAAAACTAATGGAATGCATAGTCGATATAAAAAATTGGATGACGAGTAATTTCTTACTGCTAAATTCAGAAAAAACAGAGGTGTTAATCATAGGGCCTAAAAACTCTACTTGTAATAACCTAGAACACTGTCTAAGACTTGATGGTTGCTCTGTCAATTCTTCGTCATCAGTTAGGAACCTAGGTGTGCTACTTGATCGCAATCTTTCCTTAGAAAGCCACGTTTCTAGCATTTGTAAAACTGCATTTTTCCATCTCAAAAATATATCTAAATTACGGCCTATGCTCTCAATGTCAAATGCAGAAATGTTAATCCATGCATTTATGACTTCAAGGTTAGACTACTGTAATGCTTTATTGGGTGGTTGTTCTGCACGCTTGGTAAACAAACTACAGCTAGTCCAAAATGCAGCAGCAAGAGTTCTTACTAGAACCAGGAAGTATGACCATATTAGCCCGGTCCTGTCATCGCTGCACTGGCTCCCTATCAAACATCGTATAGATTTTAAAATATTGCTTATTACTTATAAAGCCCTGAATGGTTTAGCACCTCAGTATTTGAATGAGCTCCTTTTACATTATACTCCTCTACGTCCGCTACGTTCTCAAAACTCAGGCAATTTGATAATACCTAGAATATCAAAATCAACTGCGGGCGGCAGATCCTTTTCCTATTTGGCGCCTAAACTCTGGAATAACCTACCTAACATTGTTCGGGAGGCAGACACACTCTTGCAGTTTAAATCTAGATTAAAGACCCATCTCTTTAACCTGGCATACACATAACATACTAATATGCTTTTAATATCCAAATCCGTTAAAGGATTTTTAGGCTGCATTAATTAGGTAAACTGGAACCGGAACACTTCACATAACACCCGATGTACTTTCTACATCATTAGAAGAATGGCATCTACGCTAATATTTGTCTGTTTCTCTCTTGTTCCGAGGTCACCGTGGCCACCAGATCCAGTCTGTGTCCAGATCAGAGGGTCACTGCAGTCACCCGGATCCAGTACGTATCCAGACCAGATGGTGGATCAGCACCTAGAAAGGACCTCTACTGACCTGAAAGACAGCGGAGACCAGGACAACTAGAGCCCCAGATACAGATCCCCTGTAAAGACCTTGTCTCAGAGGAGCACCAGGACAAGACCACAGGAAATGATTCTTCTGCACAATCTGACTTTGCTGCAGCCTGGAATTGAACTACTGGTTTCGTCTGGTCAGAGGAGAACTGGCCCCCCAACTGAGCCTGGTTTCTCCCAAGGTTTTTTTTTTCTCCATTCTGTCACCGATGGAGTTTCGGTTCCTTGCTGCTGTCGCCTCTGGCTTGCTTAGTTGGGGTCACTTCATCTACAGCGATATCGTTGACTTGATTGCAAATTAAAACAGACACTATTTCAACTGAACAGAGATGACATCAATGAATTCAATGATGAACTGCCTTTAACTATCATTTTGCATTATTGAGACACTGTTTTCCAAATGAATGTTGTTCAGTGCTTTGGCGCAATGTATTTTGTTTAAAGCACTATATAAATAAAGGTGATTGATTGATTGATTGATTAAACAGCCACTGAGATTAGATTATACATGGAGGTCAAAGTTTGGCTTGTTAGTATAGACCCATTATTCCCTGATGGTAGATTTTCTCCATTGATTGCCATTCAGAAGTTTCGCAAGTAACAGAACTTCATTGCTTTTGGAGAGCTCAAATCTACTTTTTTTTTGTGTGTCCTTGTAGTGTCATCAGCCAATCGTTGTTGTCATGATGTTTTTTTTTTTTTCTGCAGCTTTAAAGCGTCATTTACAGCTCAAGTTCAAAACAACTGTCAGAACTGAATGATAAAGATGGAGCAAAGATGGCATGTTTTAAATGGTGTTTTTCTAAGGTAGTCCTGTGCCGGCCGAGCATCTGCGACTGAATGGGAATGCTAATGGATCGCTCTCCAGGTATCATAGTCCTTCTTGATAATACTTTGTTCTATCTCATTGCTTTATTGTTGCATGATCAGCGCTGTACAACTATACTTGTGAGGAAGCAAAAGGCCGTTTATGAGTGTGTTTTATTCCATGCTAATTCTCCACTCCGCACACAGATTGATTAATTAATAAGTCAGTGCAAGCTCTAATGAACCTGTAGAGTTAATTGCCTCCAACAGCAACTGGCTTAAATGTAAATTAACTGATCGGGGTTGCAAAAAAGTAAGAGTGAATGGAGAATGAATGGATATTCAAGAACGGGAAAATCAATAAACGTCAAAGCTGCCATTCCCATGAGACCCTCTATTACGGTGGACGTGACCTCGGCTCATGGGTCTCCAGTGCACATTTTGCAATGTTCAGACCACTTGCATTGCAAACTTGGGAGAGTAACAGATATTTATAATAATAATAATAATAATAATAATAAAAAAAGTTTTTTTTTTTTTTTTTTTTTTTTTTTAAACATTTAAAAGCAAATGTTTACCTTGAATAATCTGATATATGTTTTTCAACTATTCAGCAGTATATTGTTCAATTTTGAGACTGTAATGTAGCCTATAGAAAAATACATTATTACATTTTAGATTTTGATTGAACATTGATTTATATGTTTATTTTCAAGTCATTTTATGTCTTAGTTCAATGCTTTAGTTCAGACTCTCGTAAAACCATTTTAGCCAACATTTGTCTACAAATCGCCTTTCAATTCTGTCTGGTTGAAGCATTGTACCCCACAAAAACCAAAAACATTTTTCTTCTCCTAGCAGGAAAAATGAACTGTCAGCGTTTAATGACAGATATTTGCATTGTGATACAAATTGTGTCCTTGGCCATGAGCATACCATACAGACCCATTAATAACAAAACCACATGATGGCTTCATTTTTTATTTTTTTCGCTGTCGAACATCCTCGTGGATATATGCACCTATCAGCAGTGAGCGCAGAACATTATGACAGAAACTCAGGACAGTATCAGGCCGCCCATCAATCATGTTTTGGTCCCTTTATCGTACATTGTTTGCATCCTCTACCATTTTGCATCTTTTCATTTATTTTCACTCGCAACACTGAGCTCATCGGTTTAGTGTGGGATCTAAAATGTCAACGTAGGGGTCGGCAGTATGAGCAAAATCTTGCAGAGTATGAGTCATTTTATATTATGGTGATGGTTTATATTGCAAAACGGTTACATTTACTGTCCTTGTTGCAAAATAGTATATATATATATATATATATATATATATATATATATATATATATATATATATATATATACAGTACAGACCAAAAGTTTGGAAACATTACTATTTCTTATGTTTTTGAAAGAAGTTTCTTCTGCTCATCAAGCTTGCATTTATTTGATCAAAAATACAGAAACAATTGTAATATTGTGATATATTATTACAATTTAAAATAATTGTTTTTAAATGTATTATACTTTAAATTATCATTTATTTCTGTGATGCAAAGCTGAATTTTTTGGATAATTTTTAGGATAACTTTAGAAATCATTCTAATATGATGATTCATTATCAAAGTTGGACACAGTTCTGCTGCTTAATATTTTTTCAGAACATGTGATACTTTTTTAGGATACTTTGATGAATAAAAAGTAAAAAAAAAAAAGAAGCTATGTTTTTAAAATATAAATATTTTTAATAACAATATACACTATTGGTCAGTAATTTGGTGTCAGTAATTTTTTTTCTTTTTTTTTTTTTAATAAAATCAATACTTTTATTCAGCAAGGATGTGTTCAATTGATAAAAAGTGATAGTAAAGAAAATATATTATTAGAATATATATTATTCAAATTTTTTCATAATAAATCAGAATATTAGAATGATTTCTAAATGATCATGTGATCGACTGATGTTACATGTGACACTGAAGCTGGAGGAATGATGCTGAAAATTCAGCTATATATATATATATATATATAGATAGATAGATAGATAGATAGATAGATAGATAGATAGATAGATAGATAGATAGATAGCAAAATCCCAACTGCTTGATTGTTTACATCATCGCAAAAGGTAAAGTATATAAAGCTGCTTTAAAACAATGTGTATTGTGCAATGTGCTTTATAAATACATTTATCTTTCTTATGTCTACACTGTAAAACCGAACAGTGAAATTAATCAAATGAAATTAGTTAATTGCACTCAAATAATAACGAAAGTTCATTGGACTTAATTTAAATAAGTTCTGTTAACTCAAAAATTTGTTGTAGTGAGGTGAACTTAAAATGATTATATTTTCTAGTTCCCAGCATGCTTTGCATCAGAAAACAAGGAAAATAAATTTAGAAATTAAGTGTTATTTTGTGTGTTTTTACACAAGATTAACATAGAGGGACATAAGTTAATACATAAATGTTGTGTTATATTAGATTTTACAAAGGTTTATGTTATGTTGGATTTGTAGTGTTACCGTTGTGGTGAAGAGTAGAGCCTGTGGTTAGACTGAGGATGGACAGCAAAAGCCTAATTTTGAGTGTATTTCCCACATTATAGGAGTTGAAAAGTAGATACAATTATGAGTGAATTACTCCCTAATTATAAGTTCAGAAATATAATTATTTAAGATAACTCTGAGATAATTTAAGGCAACTGGAATTAAATTTTTTAAGTTTATGTAAACTTAAAACATTTAAAAACATCACTTAAATGTTTTTGTGTAATCTGTTACAAAATATTTTTTGAGTTCTGTGAACTTATGTACCAACACTACAGCAGAATCTCTTCCGTTGGTATATTCAGCATATATTTGTACATGCACGACATATCTGTCCTTCCAGTTTCCTGGCTTTTAACAGTCTTGAGGAGATATCAGGAGGGGGTGAGAGACATTAACTTTGGCTCCATCATTAAACTGTGTGTGTGTGTGGAGGATAGTATTTATATCTGTGTTGGAGTCTAGCTGGGCCGGTCTGATAGCCTTGATAATGACTGCCGATGGGACACTTCCACTGACTCTAATGGCGTCGTACTGGAGAAGAGAACAGCAAGAATAAATAAATGTTAGCCATTTTCTCCTTTTCTCCCCATCTATCTCGCAAAGATCTTTTCAGATATCCAAGATCACATGTCCTTGTCCATATCATTGCCGTTTGTCTGTCTTCATTGCAGCATGATTTAGTTTATGAGTTCTAATGCTTGTGTGGCGAAGGAGGACGTGTGCTCAAACCCGCAGTTCATTAACCAACACCACAGAGCGCTAAAATGATTCCCGCTTATGGACATGAGTTTTAAGCATGCAAAGCATTAGAGTTTCTCTAAGTGGTTTGGAAGCTATGAAAATGTCAGCATTTGACTTGCTTATAATAGACAGGAAAGGTAGGTTGAACAGGTTTGGCAACGAATACAACCGTTAATAACATTTCACAATATGGGTTTGGTTTATCTTTGTTGATCTTCAGTAACAATGGATATTTAATGAAAAAGAAGACTTTTAATCACCTTAAAATTCTTAGAAGTCACGCTATTTTACAAGAAGAGCAGACAGACATTTGTTATTTAATACTGAAAATCTCTCTGTCATAGTGCTCTTAACCCCGAGCAGTTAACCTTGGGCAGGTCTTGGACGTAGTACATTTTTGTGCTTGCATTCAACTCAAATGTTGCTTGTCTGTTTAACAGGTTTGTCATTGTCATAAGACCTGGAATGACTGCACTACTTGAATTTAACACAAGCTTAAATGCATTTGAGAGCTGTTTTCTGCAAGACCTGGCCAAGCTTAACAAGTTAAGTTAAAGGTTTATTTTGAGGATGCAGGAAAATGTGAAAATTGGTGATGGCCATGTTTAGAATATATATATATATATATATATATATATATATATATATATATATATATATATATATATATATATATATATATATATATTTCTGCTTTAATGTCAATTTTAGGTTAAGTTTTAGATATTTTGTTGTGTGTTTTTTTTGTCATTTTTCTGTTTTTATGTAATAATTTAATTTAACTACTACTATTATTAATATTTGTTTGTTTAATTTATTTTTTTGTATTTCATATATATATATATGTGTGTGTGTGTGTGTGTGTGTGTGTGTGTGTTTAGTTTTGTTACCTACAGTAACTTTGGCACAAACACATTTCTAAAGTGTTAGCCAACAGCAGATGAATCAATGCACATGTATGTATAATAAATAAATAAACATGTATGTGTATAAAATAATATTTTGTTTTTATTTATTTATGCCAAATTATGTATTTTATTAATTTTAAATGTTATACATGTTCTATATAAAATGAATAAACATAATAATTTGACAGAAAGGATCTCCTACTTGTAATTAGAATTGCAAAGTAAAGTCCTTTACACAAGCCCTTGTGTTGACTTATTAAACAATACCAAATTGTCTTGATTACACCCATGAGACAGAAATAAATCCACATAATCATGCTTCAATGTATAGAAAAAGAGTTCACGTTCCCTGGATTGCCTTAAATGAACAATGTTGATTGCAGGTGAAGCTACAGATGAAGCCACACATCAAAACATAGCCACATTAAAAACAATCTGTTTGCCCATTTCATAATCCACCTTCAGTGTCCTTTACACTTTCTTCAAGATTTAGCTGTTTCATCTTATGTGTTGCTTATGACCATGGTAATTATAAAGATTAATATATCAAATCCCAGAGCAGACTCATGGGATTCCTGCATGTGTGACGTCCTATGTTTACTCCGAGTGAAGTATAAATGAATTGAACTTAGAATTTCTTTATGATTCTCGAGATCTGAGTGATCCCAAACAATCACCCCTCACTTGTGCTAGTTGTGCGTACAGTAACTGTTCTCGTTTTGTCTGACTGATTCCACTCTAAGAGAAAACTCAGACGTGTCCCTCTGTTTGTCTGGCTGCGAGAGAGAGATCCATCTGCGCTGTTCCTCTCGCTGCTGCGAGTTTATTGACATATCAGACGGAGCAGCGGTGCAGAAATGGCCCTCATTTGTTTCTCTGCCTGATGTAATGGCAGCTCGCTTTCAGTCTGCAAAACATTGACAGACACTGATTATTGCCTCGGAAACATGTAGTGGCACAAACTATGCTGTTCTGTAGCTGGATCAGCCTCCTAAGTTTGATCATGTTCTTGATCTGAGAGGTTTTAAAGTGTTCTGTGGGTTTTAGAAGAAAAGTGTTTGGACTAAATTGCTGCGGCATGAATTGAGAGCACAGAAACTGTCAGTGCTAGCGATGTCAGAAACTCCTGGCCAGCGCTCGTGTCTCTCTCCGAGTGAACAGGTGTGACTCAGGACGCAGTAGCGTGCAGATGGCAGTGTAATTAGCATTGATTTAGCCCGACTCACTCAGGGCAAGGTCTTGATCGGCTGCAGCAACTCACTAACCTCCAAATCTCTTGATGGGTGAGCACAGGGAAAGATCGAAGCTCATTTCCCCTGCTCTCTCTCTCTATATTTATCTTTTACTGTCTATGATTAGCCACTCTGTGAAACGTATTAATAATCAGGATGTGGATTGGAATAGTCAAGCAACTATGTTTTCCTTGTCATGTGATACATGTTTTGTAAACAAAACCTCTCTAGAAAACTTTTTGACTGATCAGTTGCAGCATTTTTATTTTTTTTTTTAATTTTGTTTGACAAAAGTAACACATTGGATTAAATAAATTAATTGTAACATATAATATAGTCCAATAATGTCTGCATTATTTACAACTTATACAAATATTTCAGATGGTTTCTCATTCCTAAGAAAATATTCATAAGAAAATTAAACATTTTATGCATGTTTCCATTTAAAAGTTTGGGGTCAATACTATTTTTAATAATTATAAAAAAAAAATTAAAAAATAAAACTTTTATTTAACAAGAATGCATACGTGAAAGTAAATACATTTATAATGTTACAAAATATTTCTATTTCAAACTAGTTGTATTCTTTTTAACTTTATATTCATCTATTAATGCAAAAATCAAATGTAATACAATTTCTACAAAAGTATGAAGCAGAAAATCAGCGCATTAAAATGATTTCGGAAGATCATGTGACACTGAAGACTGGAGTAATGATGCTGAAAATACAGCTGTGTATCACAGAAATAATTTACATTTTACTACGGTTTCTACAGTTAATCTACATAATTTGCAATAAGCTTTCACAATATTACTGTGTTACTGTATTTTTGATCAAATAAATGTAGCCTAAATGAGCAGATGAGATGACTTTCAAAAACTTAAAAACATACCAACCCCAGACTTTTGAACGGTTCATTCATTCATTCATTCATTCATTCATTCATTCATTCATTCATTCATTCATTCATTCGGCATGCAACCATATGTTGAAATCAGGGTTTATTTATTATGTAAATTAGCATGTTAACAAGTTAGCAGGATGAGAAAGAGATATTAACTTTTTTTCAAATCCTGGTCATTTGTCATGACTAGTTATATTTAGGGTTGTTTGCATAATGTCCAAATAAATCAAATTGTATTACCATAATGTATGTGATTACACTTGTTATTAGCTTTGAGTGACAGTGATTGAGTAATCAGGTTGATTTAAGGTTAATAGTGTCTGTCACCGACCCAGCAGGAGAGTGTCAGTGTATTGATTGGTTTTAAGATCCTTTCCTCTCTCTCATGTAGGACTGAAGAAACTTTTTATTTATTTATTCATTAATGTGGGTGCATTTTATGTGTGAAATGCCTAAAACAGTAAATTTATGGGAAATATACAGTTCCATCTGTATCTTCTTTGAGGTGGCATCCAAACAGCCGCACTGTTGAGATGTATAAGATGGTATGGAGATGGTATCTAGTTGTTCTGATATGAATTGACGAAATTTGTTGCTCATTCTATTGTTCGTACATCTCTGATTACTAAACTTCAAGGCTAACACAGGTATTGGAAAGCCGAAAATGAGCCGTTCAGTAAGTAATATCTTATTAAGTTCCAGAACAGGCGATGCTAATGTCTCACCTCATCCTCATTAAGAGCTTTGTGTGTTTTGCACCTTTTATTGGCCCAAAGAATTTCATTTCATCGACAGTGCTAATGCTAGAAACCGTGCACAGCCGCATTAATTCATGATAATTGCCTGCAGAAGGGCAAATAAAGAAGAACTAATGGTCAGTGCGATCATCGGTTTCCGCTGGAATGGCCTACATTTTCATACGGGAAGTCTCTCGTTCGCGGGCTGTTGACTGGAACCTCTAGTTAAGTATAAATTAGCCTGTCCTTGACTAGCAAAACACAGGGAGAAATCATTGAAGCACATTAGACTATTAACATTGTAAAGAGCGTTTACGGTGAGGATCAATAGAGTCTGGTCTCTTTTAGAGGACCCTGTTGTGTCCTAAAGCCATCAGAGTGAGATTATGACTCAGTCTATTCATTACACGCAGATGGACCGATAATTATTGACACTATCTCCACTGATAATTAAACAAGAGCCCGTCTTTTCATTTATGTATCTGTTCATTTATTAGTTTACCCCTTGTATCAATATGAATGTATTTATTTATTTATTATTTATTTGTTTAATTCTTCCTAAAGCTTTACTAGTATCATGGTACACAGATGGCATCAGATGGCACTGTACTGAACAATTACTGTATTTGTGTTGTGTTGTTTGCATTGTATACTACCGTTTGGGTAAGTTATTTATTTTTTTATTATTATTATTATTTTATTAATTTAGGTTTCAGCAAAGAAGCATTAAATTGATCAAAATTGACAGTAAAAACATTTATCATTTTATATAAAAGATTTCTATTTCAAAATAAAGGCTGTTCTTTTTGACTTTGTAATTACCAAAATAATACTAATATATATATATATATATATATATATATATATATATATATATATATATATATATATATATATATATATATATATATATATATAATATAATAATATAATAATATAATAATACTAATATATATATATCATTGTTTCCACCAAAAATATGAAACCACACGACAGAGATAATCAGATATGTTTCTTGAGCAGCTAGTTGAGCAGCATATTAAAATTATTCTGAAGGTCATGTGACACTGAAGATTGGAGTAATGATGCTGAAAATACAGCTTTCCATCACATAAATAAATTACAGTTTAGCAGATATTCACATAGAAAAGAGTTATTTTAAATTGTAATAACATTTCACAATATTACTGATTTATTTTATTTTATTTTATTTTTATAAATACAGCCTTATTGAGCATACATTTTTTTTTTTTTTCAAAAACATTTAAATAATCTTACAGACAACCAAATTCTTCTGAGTGATAGTGTAGTTCAAACTGCATGGTACCTGTCCAAAAAACTATGGCAAGGAAACTTCACTTCGCAGATCATGAGAAAGTTGAGGGATCAGCCCTAGACTACATGGGAGGAGCTTATTAATAATCTTAAGGCAGTTGGGACCAGAGTCACCAAGCAAAACACTGGTAAAGTGACTTTTTTTGCACTACAGTTCCAAACAAAATCTGAATTTTATTTTATTTTATTTTATTTATGTGAAGTGTCAAATTTGTCTTTATATATATATATATATATATATATATATATATATATATATATATATATATATATATATATATATATATATATATATATATATATTTTTTTTTTTTAAATCTTGTGAATTTATAATTAAACCTATTGCATATTCAAACATTATAGCATTCAAAATAAATAAATAAATAAATAATTCTAAGCTGAAATCTAGCTGCAATATCATGTGGTGGAACAAGATAAAAGTCCATTAAGTGCTGTTTCTCTTATGAGACTGTCCTGCTAAATGTTCATCCGTCAGTTTATCTAATCTGTTGACCACGTGTTGTCACCTAGTTGAGACAAATTACATTTCGACATCCATCGACTCTTGTTTCTCCTGCACGGATGTGTGGGGGAAATAAATAAATTATGTTTTCATTATCTCCCGTTATTCTCTAGACCACCCAGTCCACTGATCTCAAGCGCTAAATCACAATGAATGCCTTCCTCCACCTGCGTCCGTCACAATAATGCCTCCAAATGGGAATAAAACGGCCTTTGCTGTTCATTTGTTGTTATGCTAAAGCGCTAACCCTAAAGTGACCGTGGCGGTGGTGGAGGGGTGTTCGGGGGACAGGGCTCTGTCTGTGTGCTGACGGAGAGCCGTCTGTTCTCCATATGGCTGTATTGTGTTGATAATGCTGCACACTTCTGGCCTGCAGCTACAGAATCAACTGCAGCTTTGATTCTCACACACACACACACACACACACACACACACAAACACACACCGTGGCTGATAGGAGTACACAGGAAATGCAATGTTGCTCCACGCTGCCAGGCTAACAGCGCATTCACAGGTGCACCAACACTTTCTGTAAGACTTTGTGCCATTTCAGTTTGGGTGCTTTTCTTTTCTAGAAGTAAAGTCAAAAGTTCTGTATTTTAACATTGTCTTTGATTTGATTAAATAGTTCAAAATGTATGTGTGCATAAAAAAGTACACATGCATGTTCCATTGTATTTTCTAATTAGATCTTGATTTTGAATTTATTTATTTATTTTGTTTTTTTAAATCAATGTCAATTATCTCTGAGCTGGTTGGTATTTTTTTATCATTTATCCCAATTTCTAAAACTCACAAAAATTTAAAATATTAAACAATGACTCAAAGTATTAATAAATCATGTTGAGCTGCACAAATTATGTGCCTTTATATATGTCATTCATAATCATATTGCCTGCTTTCTTTCTTTCTTTCTACCTGTGCCTTCATTTCATTATTTTATTTTATTATATTACTTCACTCTCCTTGCTGACTTTTCCAGACGTTTCCGTCCTGCGCTCAGTGTGCAGAATAAATTGTTCTGAGCTGGCTCACTGTACACCGAGGGCCCGTCGAGCTCAGGGGCCCCGCAGCGCTCAGGGGTCACCTGCTCAATGAATATGAAGGTGCTTCCTATTACAACTCTGTCAAAGACAAATAAAATAGGGGGGCTAAATGAAATGCTACATTGCACCATTTTGTGGAGGACAAGAGACATTTTCAGCTTGGCTGCTCGCGTACTCGCCTCATGGCCGGCCCTAGAAAATCATTTTGTTTGACCCTAAGGAGTGAGAATTGACAAAGTAAGCCGAGAGCATTTGTTTCATCTGCTAAGTCACAGATTGAAAATGATTTCCCAACGTGCCGTCTGAGGATCTCGTGAAGGGGGTCATCAATTATTTCCGGCAACGTGTCGGAGTGCAGTGGCTGTTTCACAGAGCGCAGAGTTTTCTGCAGGAGAGATCAGTGACTCTGAGAGCTGTATCTTATTGAAGGAACAAGGAAAAACCAGGCAAACTTAGATCATGTATTCACAGGTGCATGCTTATTCTGCTGTATCTTTTCCTCTTTTGTTTCACTTTCCACCAGTGCATCTTTTCTGTTCACCTCTTCCAGATTTGGTCATCAATATGCAATGAAGCATTAATTTTGTTTATTGGAATATTTAGAATATGGCCAAAAAGTATATTGGAACATTTGAATGGTTATTATTTTAGATTTGTATTAAATTAGAATGCAAACCAGGGTTATTATAGTTAACTCTCTCTCTCTCTCTCTCTCTCTCTCTCTCTCTATATATATATATATATATATATATATATATATATATATATATCTTGAAATAAAATAAACATTTAACTGAAATACAATAAATTATTTAAAAAAAACTAATAAATTATTTTATTTCAGCTAGTTGTGAGACAAGATATTTTCGTTTTGTTTTTATTGATGTACTAAAAAATAATTAATGAAAACAATATATATGCTATCTATATAACTAATAATAATTGCAAATACACAAAATCAGGCCTAATAAAACTTCATTACCAATAAAATAAAATAAAATAAAATAGTTAAATTAATATGAAATATATATATGATATATATATGATTAAAAAATATAATGGTATCTCAATGATGCTAAAAATAACTGATGCAAACTGACACATTTTAAGAGTGATCTCAGACTTTCGGACCTAATTATACTTTTTATTCACATCATTTATGTCGTCAGAGGACAATTTTATTGCTAAAGAGACTTGAGCAATATGAGCTCTCAGTCATGTTTGATTAGTAATTATTAACCTGAGTAGCAATGTGATCTTGGGAGTATTTGTGGAAAAATGTTTTATTTCTTATTATGAACACTGATCTGAATGCAGCATTTGGTCTTTTGGCAAATCTGGGCAGCGTGAGACATTGACGAGAACTCTAGAGGATAAACGTGAAGTTACTTTTTCTCAGGAGACAGATTAGAGAAGCAGAAGACATTAGATTCAATCTCCTTGCTGTCTAAGTGAAGCGATAGAGATTTTAAAGACCTCATTTGCGATTCTTCATTTTGTACGGGTCATGGTCATGTTATCTGGAAGCAAACATTAGCGTCTTACTGTCAAACTGTGTGAAGCAGTTCATTTTCTGGCGTCACTTCCTGTTTGTTGTTGACGGCTGAACTGCGTTTGAGCTCCGTCACTATATTCTTTTCATTGACTATTTTTAACTTAAAAATCTATTTTATACACCATCGTTTCCGTTTATATAACGCGTGAATATATCCTCTATTGTATTCTACAACAAAATCAATTAGAGCGACTCGCTATCACTAGATTTATTTTGATCTCCCAGGTCCGCTATTAGCTTTTAGCCAGTTAGCATCAGCAAGCGTGGTTGCTGCTAACTGAGCTTACATTGCTAATACTCTATTCACACACATTACCACTGCTGTACTCACTGTTACTTGCTTTAATGGCGGATGAATGTCTCCACTCTGTGCAGCTCGAGCTCGAGGCCGTGGGGAAGCAGATTCGCGACCTGGAACGGAGGCAGGCCGAGCTGAGAGAGCGGAGAGCCGCGCTGGAATCATCCCGGGCTGACGCTCACAAGTCCGGGGTAAGTATACAGCGTGCTGTTAACAGTCCCACCACGTCTACTCCGTGTGTTTCTCTGCGCAGGCCCGGTGCACCCAGGACGCGATCTTCCCAGATGTCCTTCACTGCGACGCCGGGACACCACGGACCCTGGGTGCATCCACAGCGGGGGATGCGAGCCGGGTCCCGGGCGACGACATCTCCCCCTCCTGCCTTCGAGATCTCCATCCAGAACCGCTTCGCTCCCCTCCGCGAGACAGGACGCGACGCTGTGATCATCGGAGACTCCATCGTCCGACACGTAAGTGCTACGTTAGCCGAAGGTAAAGTGCACACTCATTGTTTGCCTGGTGCTCGTGTTCTCGATGTTTCTGCGCAGATACCTGCGATCCTGAAGGACGACGAGAGCCCGAGAGCGGTCGTGCTTCACGCCGGGGTTAACGACACCACGCTGCGGCAGACGGAGACGCTGAAGAGGGACTTCAGGAGCCTGATCGAGACGGTTCGCAGCACGACGCCCGCGGCGACGATCGTCGTGTCAGGACCACTGCCCACGTATCGACGAGGACACGAAAGGTTCAGTAGACTTTTTGCTTTAAATGAATGGTTGTTGTCATGGTGTAAAGAACAGAAACTGCTATTTGTTAATAACTGGAATCTTTTCTGGGAGCGTCCTAGACTGTTTCGCGCTGATGGATTACACCCCAGTCGAGTCGGCGCGGAGCTTCTCTCTGACAACATCTCCAGGACACTTCGCTCCATGTGACTAGTAAGTCAATTCTCAAATAACCATTATGATGAGTTTTGTTCCACCCGCTTAAATGATAAAAGTACTTGTGCTGTAAAACCTATTAAGACTGTGTCTGTTCCCAGAATAGTGAGGTCAAAATATAAATATAAATATAATGTAGGATCTAGAAAAAATCTTATCGTAATTAAACCAGAAAAATGTAAAGTAAATGAACAAAAACAATTTTTAAAGTTTGGGCTCATAAATATTAGATCACTCACACCAAAAGCAGTTATTGTAAATGAAATGATCACAGATAATAGTTTTGATTTACTCTGCTTGACTGAAACCTGGCTAAAACCAAATGATTATTTTGGTCTAAATGAGTCTACTCCACCAAACTACTGTTATAAGCATGAGCCCCGTCAGACTGGTCGTGGCGGGGGTGTTGCAACAATATATAGTGATATTCTCAATGTTACCCAGAAAACAGGATACAGGTTTAACTCTTTTGAAATACTAATGCTAAATGTTACTCTGTCAGACATGCAAAAGAAATCTAATGTATCTCTTGCTCTGGCTACTGTGTATAGACCACCAGGGCCGTATACAGAATTCCTAAAAGAATTTGCAGATTTCCTCTCAGACCTTCTAGTTACAGTTGATAAGGCGCTAATCATGGGAGATTTTAATATTCACGTTGATAATACAAATGATACATTAGGACTTGCGTTTACTGACCTAATAAACTCCTTTGGAGTCAAGCAAAATGTCACCGGGCCCACTCATTGTTTTAATCATACACTAGATTTAATTATATCGCATGGAATCGATCTTACTGCTATAGATATTGTACCTCAAAGTGATGATATTACAGACCATTTCCTCGTATCGTGCATGCTGCGTATAACTGATATTAACTATATGTCGCAGCGATACCGTCTGGGCAGAACTATTGTTCCAGCCACCAAAGACAGATTCGCAAATAACCTGCCTGATCTATCTCAACTGCTATTTGTACCCAAAAATACACATGAATTAGACAAAATTACTGACAACATGGGCACTATTTTCTCTAATACATTAGAAGCTGTTGCCCCAATCAAATTGAAAAAAGTTAGAGAAAAACGTACTGTACCATGGTATAACAGTAATACTCACTCTCTCAAGAAAGTAACTCGTAGTCTTGAACGCAAATGGAGAAAAACTAACTTAGAAGTTTTTAGAATTGCATGGAAAAACAGTATGTCCAGCTATAGACAGGCTCTAAAAACTGCTAGGGCAGAGCATATACACAAACTCATTGAAAATAACCAAAACAATCCAAGGTTTTTATTTAACACAGTGGCTAAGTTAACAAATTACCAGATGCCACCTGATTCAAATATTCCACCAACGTTAAATAGTAATGACTTTATGAATTTCTTCACTGATAAAATAGATAACATTAGAAATACAATAGCGAATGTAGATTCTACAGCATCTAACACTTCAGTTTCATCCATCGCACCCAAACATAAACTGCAGTGCTTTACAACCATAGGACAGGAGGAGCTAAATAAACTTATCACTGTATCTAAACCAACAACATGTTTATTAGATCCTGTACCCACTAAATTACTGAAAGAGCTGTTACCTGTAGCCGAAGAACCGCTTCTCAATATCATTAACTCGTCGTTATCTTTAGGACACGTCCCAAAACCATTCAAGCTGGCGGTTATCAAGCCTCTTATTAAGAAACCAAAACTAGATCCTAGTGTACTGGCAAATTATAGGCCTATTTCAAATCTTCCATTTATGTCTAAAATTTTAGAAAAAGTTGTGTCTGCTCAATTGAGCACCTTCCTGCATAAAAATGATCTGTATGAAGAATTTCAGTCAGGTTTTAGGCCCCACCATAGCACAGAAACTGCACTTGTTAAAATTACAAATGACCTGCTCCTTGCGTCAGACCAAGGCTGCATCTCATTTCTAGTCTTACTTGATCTTAGTGCTGCGTTCGACACCATAGATCATGACATACTCATAGATCGATTACAAAACTATACAGGTATTCAAGGGCAGGCTCTAAGATGGTTTAGATCCTACCTGTCCGATCGCTACCATTTTGTTTACTTAAATGGGGAGTCATCTCATTTATCATCAGTAAAATATGGAGTGCCACAAGGATCCGTCCTAGGTCCCCTTCTATTTTCAATATACATGTTGCCCCTTGGTAATATTATTAGAAAATACGGAATTAGCTTCCACTGTTATGCTGATGATACTCAGCTATATATATCAACGAGACCAGATGAAACTTCCCAATTATCTAAGCTAACAGATTGTGTTAAAAATGTAAAAGATTGGATGACAAAGAATTTTCTCCAATTAAATTCGGATAAGACGGAGATATTAATTATTGGACCAAAAAACACTACACAGAATCTTGTAGATTACAATCTGCAACTAGACGGATGTACTGTAACTTCCTCTACAGTCAGAAATCTGGGTGTTATATTAGACAGCAATTTGTCTTTTGAAAATCATATTTCCAATGTTACAAAAATTGCATTCTTCCATCTTAGAAACATTGCCAAGCTACGAAACATGTTATCTGTTTCTGATGCAGAAAAGCTAGTTCATGCATTCATGACCTCTAGACTGGACTATTGTAATGCACTTCTAGGTGGTTGTCCTGCTTCTTCAATAAACAAGCTACAGGTAGTCCAAAATGCAGCAGCGAGAGTCCTTACGAGGTCAAGAAAATATGATCATATTACCCCAATTTTACAGTCTCTGCACTGGCTACCTATTAAGTTCCGCATCAGTTACAAATTATCATTACTTACCTATAAGGCCCTAAATGGTTTAGCTCCAGCGTACCTAACTAGCCTTCTACCACGTTACAACCCATCACGCACCCTAAGGTCACAAAACGCTGGACTTTTGGTAGTTCCTAGGATAGCAAAGTCCACTAAAGGAGGTAGAGCCTTCTCACATTTGGCTCCCAAACTCTGGAATAGCCTTCCTGATAATGTTCGGGGTTCAGACACACTCTCTCTGTTTAAATCTAGATTAAAAACACATCTCTTTCGCCAAGCATTCGAATAATGTATCTTTTTAATTGTGAGTGTAGTTGCATCTGATCAAAGGTGCATTTTTATTCATTAGCTTGGGTTAAACTAATTTTACTTGTTGGATCAGCAGCTATGCTAATGATGTCTGTATTTTGTTTCTATGTTTTGCCACGGGATTCACATCCCGTGGTAACTAGGATTTACACAAGCTCCACAAGCTGTGACTTAATCATATAATAACTTAATTAATAATATTGATAGTTCATCGTCTAGCTGACTACGTCTTGTATTATTATTATTTTTTAGTTTTTCTAAAATCCTGTCAAATGTGCACAAACTACTAGCTACTACTAAATATTGTAGAAACATAATTTTCTGTAAAGTTGCTTTGTAACGATTTGTTTTGTAAAAAGCGCTATACAAATAAACTTGAATTGAATTGAATTGAAGTTTGTTCTGTTTTCGCTGAGAGGGCAGAGACTGAAGCACTAAGTGCTGGTTTTGTGTATAAATGGCTTTTTAAATTGGAGCCCCTTTTTTTCTGTTTAAGAAGTGTGCACAGCTAATTTGTGGATCTCCAGGCTCTGTGAACCGGCCTGGCAGTGATTTATGGCCTGGTCCAGACACAAATTGACTTGTATGCAAGAAATGTAAATGGAAGTTGGACATTTGATTGAGAAGCTCGTTCCCGTGCTTTAATGTTTTAAATTAACTACAGAAACTTGTGCAGCCCCAGCTAAACACAGCCCTCCCTCTCTCCAGCCCCAAACATCAGATGAATCATACCTTCATTTATTATACAAACAACCATATTGCTCCAGATTTGCAAGGATCAATGAGTTTGATGAAGAGGTTTCATTTTAGGAAATAAACCTGCAAAATTAGCCCTGGAATTGGGTAAATGTGTAAACTGATTTATGTAAGGTGTGTAAAACCATTCCTGCCTGCTTTCTTTTCAGATATATGCAAATATTCCTCCAAAAATATAACCGAATTCTACTGTAACAAACCAGCTGAAAAAAAGAGTAAAATAAAAGTAAAATATATATATATATATATATATATATATATATATATATATATATATATATATATATATATATATATTTTTTTTTTTTTTTTTTTTTTTATTATGATTTATTTTATTTATTTTCATTTTTTCATTTTTTTTTCAGCTTTTAGCAACATTTTTCTTTTTTTTTCATTAAGGCCTATTTTAAGTACCTAACTAAAATTAAACAATCAATCAAAAAAATAAATAAATAAATAAATAATAATATTAATAACAATAATAAAGGAAATAAACACTGCGTATACATTAACTAAAACAATTAATAATAATAATAATAATAATAATAATAATAATAATAATAATAATAATAACATTGTAAAACTGAAAATTGAAAAAATACAATTACAGTGAACACAAACTCAAAATATTAATAGTATATCAATGATACTAAAATTATTATTATTATTATTATTATTATTATTATTATTATTATTATTATTATTATTATACAGCATAACAGTTTTGTTTTAAATTGTTTATTAATAGCTGAAAGAAGAAAAAAGCCTTCTAATTTTAAAATTGAATAGTCACTGAACATAAACATTTCTTATTAACATTTCTGACTAAATAATTAGCAATAAATAAATAAATAAATAAATAAATAAAATCAGTAGAGAAATTTCTTTTTTCAGGAAGAGATTTAGAGATCTAAAGTATCCCGGTGTGTTTTGAGGGTGAGAAGGGCATTCATTGGGGTTTAAACCCTCTCAAAAGCCCCTTCATTCCCTCTGGACCATCATTAAATGTTATTCCATCAATGCACAGACACTTTACAAGCTGCTCGTTTTGTAATGCTATCATGTTTGCCCTAGAGATACACTGGAGCTTTTGTGCTGTTCCCGGCGGGTCTGTTGCCACAGATCTATATGGTCTTTTAAAATACTCGACAGGGGGGTGTTTGATTACCCTGATGTATTCAGAGAGAGTGAAAGATACAGAGAGGAAGGGAACAGAGCATGTGCTTCTAAAGGAGCGTTTCAATGCGTCTTATTTCTCTGGGACAACGATTTCCCCTTATTGGCTTAAAATCCAAGAGAGCCATTCTTAGGTTGATTGACACGAAAAGTGTAACATTATGACTCTGTGTTGTTTTTATGCAGTTAAATGTGCAGCATGAAGCAAGCACACTGTACTGTACTTATCAGGGATTATAGTATATTTCCTAATAATAATAATAATAATAATAATAACAATACATTCGATTTAACACTAATATAACACCAGTAAAGTGTTACTTTGCTACAAACACTTCTAGTAGTTACAGTTGTATATGGTAATATTTAATAAATATGTTTTGCATATTAAACTATTATGTACACATACACACAGCAGGTTATTAGCATTTTTATCCGGTGTAACATGGAGAATGTGTTTTCCATATTGAAAACAGACCTTTTCTAATGCAGAGCCTCAGGCCATGAGAAGGCAGAGCATGCACACACACACACACACACACACACACACACACACACACACACACACACACTTAACAGGCGTGCAGAGAGATCATTTCAATTTCAGATCTAGTGCTTAAGCAAACGGTCCAGATGACTCAGTTTCAGGAAATGCTGGCTGACAGCTTCCACATAACACAAGCGGAACAGAAGCCCAGCTGGAGGCTCCAAGTCTTCAGGGACATTTTCCCTCAGTTTTACTCATTCAAAAATAACAAGCACAAAAATCTCCTGGGCAAATTCATGTTCAATAAACATGCATTTGGTTTTATTGCACTGGCAAAGGAAAGTCAGTTCATGTACATTGCATTGTGGGAAACAATATTGTGCATAGTGTCCTCTGTGGTAAAATTACTGCACAAAACACACCACAGAGTCACACTTTCTGAGGAAAAACAATTGCGTGTAAAAAAAATATTAATAATACATTTTCAAGGAAATCAGTGGTGCACTTGTACACTGAAAAAAATAAAGAAGAAAGTCCTGGTGTAGGACCAGTTGTTACTCAGAAAATTCTGGAGAAGTTTGCAAATAATTACAAATAACAGAAAATACTTTTCTGGTAAAATATACTGAAAAAAAAAAAAAAAAAAAATATATATATATATATATATATATATATATATATATATACACACACACACACACACACACACACACATATATATATATATATATATATATATATATATATATATATATATATATATATATATACCCCAGGACTTTCTTCTTTCTTCTTTAAAATATACTGCAATAAATAAATTAAAAATATATATATATATGTTTATTTGTTTTAATTATTGACTGATTGTAGTGAGTAATTTATGCAAAACAAAAAAATCATTAACAACAATATAATTACTGTAATATGATGTACTAGCACCAATATAATAGTTATTAATATACATTTCCAGGGCTGTATTTTTTTTTTTATTCTCTTTTCCTGTTGTGTGACATAACTTAAATTTTAGTCTACATCTTCTATTGAGAAAAAAAAGGCACTTGAATTTGACTAATAAGATCATGTTGAACATTTGTGTTTATTGTTTGGTAATTGTATCATAAAAGGAATCAGGCACTCGTTGTCTTGCTGTACTGTTAATATATTTGATGACACTGTATGCACACATCTGAAACATCACCTGATTTGATTGGTTCCCCTGATGTTGTTGTTTACATCATGGTAATCGTAGCTAAACTGCTGATCTGTAAAACCATTTCAAGGAAACACACCACGTGAACGCACCAAAACTAACTTTTCCATTTGAACCCCAATAACCACACGGCTCCTGCTGCGACTCGTTCGCACTTTAATGTCCTCTTATTTGAGTGAAACTTTTCTGTCTGTCAACAGAAATAAAGCTGTAGGGATCTTCACCGCCTTTTGCACAGGCCCATTGAGATAACCATTAACCAACATGCACTCTCGCTGTTTGGGGATAGCGGTAATAATAATAATTCAGAAATAAGTCGTGGAGTTTGGGCTAGTTAATCGTGTGCTTCCTGGAGGGGGCCACATTAACAGTAAGTGAGTGTAAGTGACAGAGATTGGCCTAAGTACAATCCCAGCGTGAGTCCGGTATTTGGCTCTAATTCACATCTGAATGAAATCACCCCCGCTAAGATCTCATCAGCGTTATTACCCCCGCGTTACCCTATGTTCGTACCATTGTCCGCTAGTTTCCCAAGGCTGCATGCGGCTGTAGATGTTTTAACTTGGCATTATCTTGCGTTCAGTTGAAGACGCGCCTTAATGTCGATGAAGAGTCGATTTTTCGAAGGCGGGGGGTGCATGAGATGCTTTTAGTTTCAAAGAAGGAAGATTAGCATGAAAAGATTAGCGATACGACTGTTTGTTAAAGTTTAGCAGCTTTGGAAATATGATTACTGCAGTGCAGTGTTCAAATCGAAGGGGATTAGAGGGACGCCCAAAGAGGTTAAGGGACCCCATAAATGTGCTTCAAATCATTGCCCTGAGATAACATGATTGTTTCAGTTTGTCTAATTTCATTGGTGATTTAAAATTCAAGTAGTGGAGAGTTTACAGAATGGATATAAGGTGCAATTTGTCTATATAGTACGTTTGTCAAAACAAAACAAAAATGCACTTTTTTAGCCCAATTGGCTTTTTAACTATTTTGATGTTGTACAAGGCTTCTTGGCTTATTTGAAAATTTCCAGAAACAGCAGACAAAGTTTTATACGGTGAATTAAATGTACTTCTAAAATGCGAATGATATATGATTTTTGGAAGATCAAGTGTATTGGCCGTCACAGAAACTCATCCGTCCCCTCCAAATTTCTTTAATTCATTCTTCAGTAAAGATGGCTCTCACGGATTGCTGCTCTCGCTCAGATAAATTGATCTTTCGGGTCACCTACAGCGCTGACTCCTCGACGGCGGGGCAAACAGAGAAGCCCAGAGTGAAGCTATCTTAGAGCAATATCAATAAAACTCTACAGTATTCACCCACTGAGCTGTGTACACAGCCACAAGACTGCGCTCCAGCCCTCAGCTCCAATGCAATTGTTGTGCAAAATCATTGGGCCGTGACCGACAAAATGGGGTGTAAATGTTAAATACAGTCAGATATTAGTCACGAGCGCATTAGAAGAGCTAAAAAGCACGAGCCGCCAGAATTTCTTTTTTCGCTCCCGAAGTCTCTCTGACACTTATATTATCCAAGAACAGCCGCATTGCAACCACACGTGATATTTTTTAATGAACTTCTTTTGAGAGCTTTTTCTTAGCACACATGTTTTGCAGTTAAATGACATTATGTAAATAATTGCATTAATTGTTGACTTAAAGTTTAAGACTTATAAAACTTGGTTGGCGTGACAGTGTACTTAATGATAGTTATGGCCTTTAGAAGCACATCAAGGCACTTCTCGTCTGATTTGTTGCAGCTCAGCAGAACTTGTCCCCTTAATGAATTTTTAATATCCTTAATGACAGCAAAAGAATGATGTAATTAAGGAGGCCAAGTTTGGAAAAATGCTGACCGGCAATCTTTTTGGAGAACATCTTAATAGCGCTTCCCGTAAATTAACATATTATCTTAATGAACAAATTGATTGCCTTCAAGGAAACTGTGTTCTTGATCAGGCTTATCCCAATTTTAAGATAATTAATTTATCCAGCTGAATTGGAAGAGTCACCTTTTTGATAAAAAGTGTTGCATTCTTATAATTTTTATTAAAGAAATAGCATACAGGATTAACAACTTACACATTAATGAATCATTTGAGGTATATGAAATGTTGAATTTATAAGCAGATATCATTGTATTTATAATAAATGGTGGTTAGTTAAATATGCCATCACATTTTTGAAAGCATTTATCTCATTTGGCATCCTAACAGTTTCATTTCCAGGGTAATTGCAAAAAATAAGTCAAAACTTTTTAGTTTGTCACAGCAGTGAACCATGGTTTGCTGTTAACTACTTGCATGCATAAATCTTCTAAAAGTTAATTTAGTCAATTTGCATATATGCATACAGTAGCAAAGCTGACAGACATGGACTAAAAGCCACAGAACTCCAGTTTTGATGTCTTTGGGATTTTAACCTGTATTTGTATAAGGGCGTGTGATATGAACAGGTAAGATCCGGTGGCCATCGGTGTGCATCAGCTCCTGTAAGAGAGCAGATATCCTTTGGCTAACTGTTTTATCTTACTCAGCGAAGGAGGGGCTCTCGTGTTATTGATTAAAAACAGAAGGAAGAAGAATCCCACAGGCACTAAAAGGAACAGGCAATGATTAATGTCCCTCTCGGAAAAAAGAAATTATATGGAATAAATTAAACTACTGCGGCAGCAAATTGAAAAATAAGGACGCAAATGAGGTTTGAATACTTAATATCTTTTGAAGAGAAATAGTCAATGAAGCACAAAAACGATGAGGGATTGGCAAAGAAATGTGATATTAGCACTAACGACCAAGGCAAGGTTTGCTGTACTGTCAGAATTCACCTGTCATGTGTGATTTTACACCAAAGCAGTAAAACACTGACGAGTATAGTATTGTGCTTATCAAGGAGATCTGCAATAAAAGCAGAGAGCTATTCGCTTCAACATTCCCTGTCATCTCAATGTCTATTGTGACTCCTGGAAATATACAAACAGCGTATCAGTGTTTTGTCAGACATTTTAATGGTTGTCAATGGAGAAAGATCTCTCTTTTTTCCACTTAGAGTGATGTAGTTACAACATCTACCAGCAGGGGCTGACCAGCTTTGGTGTCTTTGGAAAACATACAGGTTTATAGACAATAAAAGCAACATGAGCGCGCATAAATAATGTCAGATTTTTTTTTATATATATATAAATTATACCTTTAAATAGTGTCGTATTGATAACCAGTGTTATTTCAGTATCTTTGGTATACTAAAATATCTTTGGTTTTTTATTATTTTGGACTAGATTTGATTTTTGTTTTCTGTTTTTAATCTAATGTTTGTTACATTTTTGGTATTTTGTTGTGTGTTTTTGCTTTTTTTTTTATTATGTTGGTTTTTTTTGGGGGGGGGGGGGGGGGGGTTCTATATAGTTTACCAGTATTGCATTTTTTTTTTTTTTTTTTTAGCAATTCAAGTTAAACTAAACAAAAATGAAAAAAGTTTATTTTATTAGTTTTTTTTGTTTTCATCTAATAACAAGTAACTTTAGTAACTCTATTAACTTTGTTTTTGTTACATTTTAGTTGACTTTAATATCACTGTTTAGAACATATTTAAATATTTATCAAACATTACTGAATGTGAACAGATGGATCTGCATGTCCCTCATCTATCATGAAAACCTTTAAGAATTCCTCCTCTGTTCTCATGTAGAGCACAAAAGATTTTCACGCCAGTTCATAACAAATGATTTCTAATGCAAATGATTTATACAAGCGCACAATAACTTACAGCGAATGATTCATATTTCATTGATGGTTATTTTTCTTTGTCTTTCCTTAAAAAGGTCAGACTTTTAAAACCAGCCTTCGATGCATCTTGCGCTGTCATCAGACAACTGTCTCAGCTCCTGATGCACCATCAATTAGGTGCTGGTGATGACACAGCTATCCCACAATGCACTTGTGACGTTTGATGCAGGAATGAAGCTTCTCCAGTCAGGCGTACAGCCCTGAAGGAAGTGTTAAAACCTTTGGGTGTGTGTGTGTGTGTGTGTTTGGTTAGAAGCTGCTGTATAGCCACACCCCATTACCTGAAACGGATGTTTGGTGGGGAGGGACATTAAAACACTGATCGGCCACATGGAACCTTTAATTAGCCTCATTCTGCAGCACACACTGATGCCTGCACAGATGCTCCAAACCCACCACAGCATGGCCGTTCTGCCACACACACACACACACACACACACACACACACACACACACACACACACACACACACACACACACACAGCATAGTACTTTGAAATGTGTTTGTTTTTGCATGTGTTTGTCTTTATCAGCTATGTAGGGACACAGTCACTTGTTTTTATTTGATAGCAGTGAACCCATAAAATATCAATAAAACTCAGTTAAGTAAGGTATTTTACACTTACAGTGTGTCTTTAATAAATAGATTTGCATTTACTGAAGAAAATGGCAATAACAAGGGCACAGTTTTTAATATGCTTATGTTTTAGGCATTTCTTCTGTGAAAATGAAATAACTTCAGCCAAGGCTCGAAATACATGCATCTGGTGAAAATCAGCAAAATGATATTACATTTCCTCTTGCATGTTTCATGACACTTTACAGTGAAACGTCCAGTGCTAAAAGGGAATTCAATTTGCTCCAAAACAGTGTTATTTTAGTGTCATTGTTTTTGTTTTTGTTTTAATATTTTTATTATTGAATTAGTGTTTAATGTTTTTATATATATATATATATATTTACATTTTTAATTTCCGTTTAAGTTTTATTCATTTTGTGTATTTGTGTATTTTTGTGTCTTTTTTTTTTTTTTTTTACATTTGTATGTCTTTTTATAATTTTTTTTTTTATTTAAGTTTTAGTATATTTCAGGTTAATTTAAAAGAAAATGAAATGATGTCTTGGCAATTAGCTGAAATAGATTAAGTTGATTATTGTAATATTTTTTATAATAATAGTTGTAATAGTTTACCTTTTTTCTATTATTTTTTTCAATGTTTTACATTTATTTTTCATGATAGTAACCCTGATCTGAAACATATGAATGGGAACCCGGCAACATTTTATTGCAGTACATTGGCTATTGTATGTATCGTGGCAGTTTGGAAATGAAATCTTCTGTGAGTGGTGCTAAAAGATTAATGTTGTGCTGCATCTGAAAATAATGGACTCATACATGAGCAGGTACAATGCTGTACCAGATGAGCTTTGGAGCAATTTGTGTTTAAAGGTTTCCGGCATTTTACTGGCCCCAGTGTTGATTTCAGCTACTGCAGTGAACTGTAGGTCAATTTTGAAGTTTTGCAAAAGTTAAGAGGCATGTTTTTCAATGAGCTTAGTTGCATAAATCAGCCCCATTGATGTTGTCTTGACATACACCTTGTTTTCTATCCACTGTGTACAAGAATCAGCACACATTTCAATGCCACTTTGCAGTGAAAAATTCTAATGAGAATTAATCACAGAAGTTTAATACCTGATACACAAACCAACATTTTGGGGAAATATCAACACCATAAGAATCAAAAGTTTGGACTGTATCACTCATTTTTATGCTATAGCTATTTTCCACATTTTAGAATAACAGTAAAGTCTAGTTAAATCAAAGCTTTCTTATATTTAAGCTTCTTCAAAGTCACCATCCTTGACATCCTGTTTTAATTAGGTGCATTCTGGGATGCTTTTTAAATAGTTCGAAGGGGTTTATGTATTTTACCTGGACACATGACTGCTTCGGCGTCTGCTCTTAAATTATATTTGTCTGCTATACTAATCTCAAGGATTTCAGCATAAGCTTTTAGGCCAAAAGGTCTGTAGAATTATGAGAAACGCATTCAATCAGAGGTGTCCAGACTTTTGACTGATTCAGTATATGTTCTGATGGATATTTTTTGTGATATTTCATGCAATCACTTCCTGTACTCACAGTATATATGTGTGTGTGTGTGTGTGTGTGTGTGTGTGTGTGTGTGTGTGTGTGTGTGTGTGTGTGTGTGTGTGTGGTACGGCATTAATGACATAAACCGTTCTAATTTATGCTTTGTGGTCTATCAGAGGTATAAAAACGTAAATTATGAAATCAAGTTTTTAGAGCAGAGTCTTTCAGGAATTCTGCTGTAATTAGTTTTTATAGTTTTTCTAACGGTTAACAGGGAAACTAAACAACACAGTCACTGTTAGCAAGACATTATGTGTCAATATACTGTTCATCGTTTTTAAGGGTTTGTTTATCAGGATTTTTAATGGATTCTGGCATCAGCTTCCTCGTATTCTCTCAAATCTTATTAAACTGTGTTTATTGTCATAAAAATCTATGAACCAAAGAGGCAAAACAAATATGTAACACTTTTCTTGTATTAATGACCTGTTACTAGAGGTTTTTAATACCTATGAAATCCTTTGAAATGACTGTAAATTTTATTTGTTCAGACTTTTGATTGGTAGTTCATTACCACAGACCTCTTACTGAGTGACAACTTCAAATTAATTACTCCCTTCTGAGATTTTATATGTTGATGGACAATCTTTATTTAATAGTATAACCAGCCGCTTTCTTACTGGAATGAGGTTTGTAAAATCCTGCGGTAAAAGTTAATTAGAAGGTGTCAGAATAAGTGGAGTGTATTTTACCAGCCAGATGACACTTTCATAAAAAATACAAATAAAAGAGACTGGTCTAGTGTAATGAGTGATATAGAAAGCTCAGTTTGCTAATTATGTTGACCTGTGAACTGAAATGTTTTGAATTAACTTTCCCATATGCTTTGATATTTATAACTTAGGAACTTTAAAATAAATCAACACGTATTACACAACAAACAACACATTATAGCACTTCACAGTCTCCCCTACTTATGCATTTTAATAGATTTAATAAAAGTATTGATATAATTTCCAAGATCTGTGCTGAGCTTTAGCTCTCTCTCTCTCTCTCTCTCTCTCTCTATCACACACACACACACACACACTTGTAATTGGAGCATCGTAACTGAACATGTACAGTGGCTGATTTGGCCCACATTTCAGTTTTGCCCCATTGGTCTTGTGAGGTGATGGTAAAATGTCAAAGAGAGACACAGCAATTTGCTTTCCACACAAAATAATCATGTTTCCTTCCAGAGACAAGGATGTAGGATATTAAAGCGGATGCAAAGACAACATTTTCTAGTGAAAGCAGGCACCCTGAAAGAGAGCGACACTATTTTGTTCTCATTCCCTGCCTTTCTGTTCCACAAAGGCATTTGAAAGAACAAACCTAGAACATTCAGAGAGAGAGTGAGAGAGAGAGATAGAATATATTGAATATGTGAAATAAAATTTAGCCTCATGCTTTTTACAACTGGAAGAAAAACACCCATTCGTGCATCATTCATATATAATTTTTTTAGAAGAAGAGGCGTGTGAGAGACTTTGTAAAGTAGAGCAATGCATTAAGTGTTTTCCCTTCTACTTAGTTGCATTCATCAGTGTCACGCACACCCAGGGTTTATAAATCTAAATGCACTGACGCATGCTGCTGACTCTCTATGGGAAAACGTGTGTATATTAGCCGTGGAAAGTCCAACTGATGTTTTGCAACATTGTACATTCTGTTGGACAATAATAACTCCAGCTAAAAAGTGAGTTTTTGTTTCAGTAACTTTCTGACAAACCTTATAGACTGGGGACAATTCATCGCAAAGGCTTCTTTTCTCTTTTTCGGTTTTATTAAATGTTTAAAGAGATTAAAAGTTGAGTACTAAAGTTTTTAAGATAATGATTTTGTCACTGGCAAAAAATGGCCACAGTGACATAAACACATACAATCAAGAAAACGGGATTTGTTATGTACCTTAAAATTTGAGAAATAAAAAATGAGAATCTGTCTACCAGCAGACTGTACTGTACCATACTGTACTAAATCCAGCAAATAGGCCAAATTTTATGATAGGCAACACAAATCAAGTTGGTTAAAAAAACATAGTCACAGCAACCTCTAGTGTCAAAAAGAAAACCTGCACATACATATATACATAGAACTACTGTAGATGGGTTATCATTGCTACACATGTGAATCTTCCTTTAAGCAGTCAGTCAGAGAATTGTGGGTAACATGAAGTTACGGACAGAATCTCTCTCTCTGGTTTTTCACAAGTTCATCAAACAACTGTGGTAAGAATATTTCATCAAGCACCGTGAGTAATGTCTTCTCCTGCTATTGTTATTTGCACTGCTTGCCACATGAGGGATAATGATGAGGGATTCACATGTGATAAATGCAGGGAAATAGTTAGGCTTACAGAGAAGAATTAGAAACACGCATCCAAACTTCAATTGAGGACAGTAAGAATGTGAGGGCTCTAGATATGACTTTGGATGTGTCTAGCTCAGGGATTCCTGTACAGACAGAAAAGACAGTCCCTGAAAGACAGCGGAGACCAGGACAACTAGAGCCCCTGTCATTATTTTGATGTTTCTACTGTTGTTGTATTCATATAAAAAAAAAATAACATCTGATTTTATTTTATTTTGTTTATGCATGCATGTATGCATGTATTTATTTACTTAGGGTTGTTAAAACTTTTGAATGCTAGAATAGCGGTCCTCTGAATAAAAAGTTTTGGAACCACTAGGTGTAAAACCAATGGAAGCATATGAAACGTCCTCACAAATGTAGTGAAACAAACGTTTGTTCACATGTTGTACTGTCCTCTTTTGAGAAGAAGAGGCACAGAGAATTTGTAAAATAGAGCAATGCATTAAGCGTTTTCCCTTCTACACAGTTTCATTCATCAGTGTCACACACACCCAGGGTTTATAAATCTAAATGCACTGACGCATGCTGCTGTCTCCAGCCGCCTGTGACTCTCTGTAAGAGAACGTGTGCATATTAGACGTGGCAAATACTGCAATATTGTCTAGTCTGTCTGATAATGACACCAACTCTTTCTTTAACTTTCTAACTATACCTCATAGCCTCGATTGGGTCAAGTTGTCCAAAACAAGTTCTCTGTCTGGTTCAGCCCCTCCCCTCACACTTTTATTTTATTGCTGATTTATAATGACAAATGATAAAACAACTGAAGTTTTTTTTTTTTTTTTTTTTACACATTTATGATAACCATCGTTACTATTTCTACAGAATGCAGCATGTATACGCGGCATAAAATTGTCTGCATATGCACTGAATACCTGGGTGGACTAATACATTTTCCAGAATTATTATAAAGATAAAACATTTTCTGCATTGATTTTTGTTTTTCTTATCCCAGTTTTGAATTATGCTTTACATTGTGCTTTAGAGTTGAAAGAAATGTCTGTAAATTTTGTGGGGGTTTTTTGCATTCTGATAATTTTCTGCCAGGACATGTTTTTCTACATACCATAATGAATCGCATTTGGCTTTCTTTAATATTTTTTTTTTGTTTTGTTTTGTTTTTTTCAGAGCGAGCGAGATGAAACATCAGATGTGATTTTTTTTATTTTATTTTTTTTACATTAAGAATTTTTTATTACCACTTACATTCTTAAATGTGTTGCAAATATGAGGAAAATGTGGGAAAATTTTTAAGTCTGTGTGATCATTTTTCTGGTATTGTCTGTGTAATACACAGCTGTCTCGCAGTTTGGCATTCTGTGGATTTATTTAATAAACCTTGTTTTATTTTTATCCTTGTGACAGAGTCACTGTTAGAAGAGCAATAATTTAACACTTTAATTTAACACTTTACAAAAAGGTTTCATTTGTTAGTATCTCTTAAAATGAATGAACAATACATCTACATCAATTAGTTTAAGCTTCAGATTAATTTCTACATCTAATAATATATATATATATATATATATATATATATATATATATATATATATATATATATATATATATATATATATCAAACATTGCATCCATTAGAATTAAGGCACTGTGAACAGTGTAAATGAACAATTGTATTTTTTAATAACATCAACAAAGGTTAATGTTAACAAATGAGACCTTACTGTAAAATTTATCCAGAATCAGTGGTATTACTGTCCGTCTCAAATCATACATCCACAGATATAATTTCTTATAAAACAACTGCTGTATCCAACTTTACGGACCAGCAGCTCGACTAGTTCTGAGCTCTGGATATGAGAGTGCTAGAACATCACAAGCAATAGTGTAATTCTCTGATCTATGATGCAGAAACCTGAGCGAGGTGAGCTGGGATCAGTCCGTCAGGTGTGGGCACTGTCCCACTGTTCTGTGACAGAGACAGAGTGCCTTTTCTGGAGCCGTTCAGCCTCGCAGGACGTGTGACGGCTCTCAGACAGTCTGGAGGGAGCATTTGAATTTTACACCCGGAAAGAAGCAGCCTATCATTAAAAAACTCTCATTTCTGTGTCAGGTAGACTTACAGGTAATCAATCACCTTGTAACTGTGATTTTTGTCCTCTATTATTTTGTTTCATTTTGAACCTTTCAAGTGAATTATTTCTAATTAAAGTTGTTTTTGAGAGGAAGAGAAAGGAAGAAATCATGTTTTATGATTAAGCTACATTTTGTTCTCTCTCCACCTTCACTTTATGTTTCTGGATCATATTTCACATGGTCAAAAGTATGTGAAATTTTTATCACAGAAAAAGTTTTTTTTTTTCTTTTCAGATTATTACAATGTTATTTTTTTAGTTTTTTCTTCCTTTAATTAGCAAGCTTGTTTGCCAATATAACCTTTAGGAAATTACATTTAACTTAATTTGGCTTGCTGTCCACTGAAGTGGAGCTCTGATATACCCCCACAGAGACTTAATGTAGGATATGTTTACAAAGGGCAAGGTACATAAGGAGAACAGGAAGATTGGGGAGATGGAGGGGATGCAGGAATAACTGAGACTGGAGAGAGGTAAGCAGCTGCTCATATACTCTGGCTGTTGATTGAAAGATTAGATGAGCTTGCTCCCCCCTGACTTACCTTTAGGAACTTCATTTAAGGACTGTTCACTGACATTTTGTTTTGGGAACCAAAAATAGTTCTTCTATGGCATTGCTGCAACCATCCTGCATTTTTTAATAGTGTAAGTATTGTGGAAAGGCTTTGCACTAGATAATCAACACATTGCAATAAAATGCTTTTCTTAATATATAACGAGGTGAAATTGTCCAAGTACTGTTTGCAACTTTTAATTCTACAGTATGTCTGATCTCCTCTCATTGTTTATACACAAATCAAAGTGAGTTCAGTTGTAAGTTTCACACCTAAAGCACAGAGAAATATTGTGGGAGCTTTCTTTCTAATATAAAATATATTCTTCAGTCTTTTTAAACAAAAATAATCTCCCTTTCCTTTACAGAAAGTCAAAGTTACAAAAACCTGTGACTTTTAATAATTTTTTTAATAATTATATATATATGTGACTTTTAATAATTGCCTTTTCACTTTAGTCTCTGAATTCAACAATCATCCCTTGTACTTTAAATTTATCTGCATTCTACTTCACTTCGAGATATGACTGATATAGAACAATATCCAAATTGATCAGAATAATGCAGTTTGCCAAATGTTCCTCTTTTTCTTTAATCTAAATCAATATATTTCTTTTTCACAAAGAGAAAAAGAGTGATAGAGTAGATGGACTGTTATTGTAATGTTTGCCTTATTAATGGGTTTCTCAGAATTATTCCTGCTTTCCAAACTCTAGGATAACTTCTTGCTATGGCTTAGATGAAGCTGACCTTCTTAATGTTCTTTGTCTTTAGAACTTATCTTCGTTTTATTTTATTATTATTTTTTTTTTCTAATACAGCGTCGTTAAAGAAACATGCTTGATGATATCCAGCACAGAATAACCTCAAATCGAATAAAACCCTGCTCATCTCCTCTCATGAATTATGAGAACTCATAAGGGTATTAAAATGTGGAGGATGCATGAAATCAGATGCTGTGATGAACTTTGTGTCTGGTAAAATTCAACTAAAACCTAAAACTCTATACTAAACTCTATATGTAAGATTACTAAAAATAATAAGAACTTTAATCATTATTTAATTTTCACACAAACATATTACACATATTGAACACATTTTTCATTAGTTCCACAATATTTAATCTACACAAGGTTGAACAGTAATTTCTATCCCTTAAACTGTGCATTTATCAATGAGCATTATTCATGCAACCAATCATGTGCAAGCATAGGTGGGATTTCTGTTTTAACTGGTTGGAGTTCAGTGTTATGATCTATTGATGAGTCTATGAATACTGGAGGAGAAAGATCAACCAAGCAGAAATGACACAGGGAATGTTTGTCAGGAATGATTGACAGCATGTCTCTAAATTTCACAGTACTTGCATTTAATTATTTATTGTATTAGATATGAAGGCATGGATCTGTTTACATTTGTGCACAAACATTGATTAAATAGTAATCTGGGCCTGGTTCCACGATAGCGCTCACTCTTAGCGCGCTTAGAAGACTCGAAAGATATATCTTACCAAAGTTTTTTATGTTCCTAAGTGTGTTCCCCGAAGTGTCCCTTAGGAAGCTTCTTAACACGCTGCATCTTACGTTAGACGTTACAAAAGCGCTGTCCCTAGTGAGGGTGCTGAATTAGTTGGCATCTATTGCTCAGGAATGGATTTTCCACTTCAAAAAAAGGGCACCAAGCTTCACGTCAGAGGAACTTGAGGTTTTGCTGGACATTGTCACCAGGTCGGAGGTCATTTAGATCTTAGCCATTTAGAGCCAAATTGTTTGCCAGATTTTAATTATCAAAAGTGAATGCCAATTTAAACGCTTCACATAACGAAATAGCCTAGGCTAATTATCACCATATTTGTTCTGATACCAGGGGCGGACTGGCCATCGGGAGCACCGGTATATTTCTGGGGTGAAATGCTATTTGAAAGTGACATTCAGCCAAGTATGGTGACCCATACTCAGAATTTGTGCTCTGCATTTAACCCATCCGAAATGCACACACACAGAGCAGTGAACACACACACACACTGTGAGCACACACCCGGAGCAGTGGGCAGCCATTTATGCTGCGGCGCCCGGGGAGCAGTTGGGGGTTCGATGCCTTGCTCAAGGGCACCTAAGTCATGGTATTGAAGGTGGAGAGAGAACTGTACATGCACTCCCCCCACCCACAATTCCGTCCGGCCCGAGACTAGAACTCACAACCCTTCCATTGGGAGTCCAACCCTCTAACCATTAGGAAACAGTTTGAAAAAGTTTCTGTTCATTAGCTCTCCTGAACACTTCCATTTTATGCTGTGGGAATATGATTCTTCTTGATTCCACTATCGAAATTGTATCAGTATAATTTACAGAAGACTTAATTTGTTTTAATATTATTATTGTTATTTTTTATTCATTGTGCTGCAAAATTTTCACACATGGTTACAGAAAGAAGGTTTAACAAATTATGATATTACTTATTTAAAATAAAAAATAAATAAATAAATAAATAAAAACGTAAAAAAGCATTATGGGATTGATACCATTTGCAAAAATTATTGATTTATTTGTTTTTAATAAAATAATTGTCTTTCAGAGTGCACAGTTTTTATATATACCTGAATGTTATGTATTAGATATTTATTATCTCACAATGAACTATCAAGTGCATTTATTCCTTAAGGGAAATTCTTTAAATATGGACCTTATTTGAAATTTCTCTGCAGCCACTTAATAGAGAAAAGGTTTTAAAAGACTTTAAAACTATAAACCTTTTGTGGTAATTTCTGTTGTGGTCTCGGTTGTTGTGATTTCTGGTGTTGTAGTACCTGTGGTAGTGCTTTCTGTTGTTGTGGTACGTGCTGTGGTGCTTTCTGTTGTTGTAGTGTCTGTTGCACGGGCGTAGGTTTGGTCTCAGCTTTGGTGGGGACACCCCGGGAATAGGTACAGGCTTATTGACATTCAGTTACTTGCTAACGTTGCATCCTGGGTAACACATACTATCACCAATTAATACTATTTTCCACAGTAGAATAAAACTGAATTAATTTGTATGTGGCACAGAGACAGCCCTGGTAACTTACCGTCGGCAGTCGTCAACATGTGCGCGCGCACACACACCACCCACTCGCTGCTAGTGCAAGCACAAAAGTAGTCCCGGCCCGCGTTGTGCTTTCTGGTGTTGTGGTACCTGTTGTGGTACTTTCTGGTGTTGTATTGTCTGTTGTGGTGCTTTCTGGTGTTGTGGTACCTGTGGTGGCGCTTTCTGTTGTCGTAGTGTCTGTTGTGGTCTCGGTTGTGGTGGTTTCTGTTGTTGTGGTAACTGTGGTGGTGCTTTCTATTGCTGTGGTCTCTGTTGTGGTCTCGGTTGTTGTGCTTTCTGGTGTTGTAGTACCTGTGGTAGTGCTTTCTGTTGTTGTAGTGTATGTTGTGGCCTCTGTTGTTTTGATAACTGTTGTTTTGCTTTCTGGTATGTAGTGTCTGCTGTGGTCTCTGTTGTGGTTCTTTCTGTTGCTGTGGTGCTTTCTGGAGCTGTCGTACCTGTTGAGGTTCTTTCTGTTGTTGTGGTCTCTGTTGTGGTCTCGGTTGTTGTGCTTTCTGGGGTGTATTCCAGAAAGCTGGGTTAACTTACCATCTGATTAACCCTGAACTCTGGGTTGATTAACCCAAGACCTGCTTACTCGGGGTATGTCTGTTCCAAAACACCTGTGTCAAGTTAGTTTAATCAACCTACAGCTAATAACCTTGAGTTAATGCGCGTGCATGGCGAACATATAAAGGCATTTTCAATGGAACGCCAAATTCAGGAGTTACGTGCCACGTACTTCTCCGAAGTGGAGTTAGAAGTTTTAATGTTGGCTTATGAGGAGTTCAAGCCCATTATAATGAAAAAACAAACAAACAAACAAACAAAATAAATACAGCTGATAAAAAAAATAACTGACAGAGTAAATGCGTACGTTTTTTAAAAAATGTTGTATTACATTTTAAATATGCTTGCCTTTCTTTTGTTTATTTGCATAGTTGAACAATTGTCTTTAAGCATGTGGCATGACTCGACAAGCATTTACATTTTCTCTACATCAGTTTCTTAAGAATACAGTGCAATGTATATTGACTAGAAATATAAAGCCTCTTGTTTTATAAAGTTTAATCCCTTTGGAGCCAAAATAACTCTTTCCCAAGTCAAAATGAAACACAAAAACATTCTCCAAAAAGTTAATATTTTATTTTAACTGTTGTAAGTTCAATGTATTAAGTTTATTTTACAGTATTCCTCCGATATAGCTTATGGAAATAACGCTGAGGCCAGTCTAACTGGCGGGGGTCCACCTCCTCTCACCCCATCTGAGGAGTTGGTTCTATCACTTAATAAAGGTTGTCCCGTGGTCGATGGTATTCCAGAGGGCACTTCGTCAGACTTCGCTACCTCCCACAACAACTCAAGTGACTTGTACAATGTAGGTATACCATATTAGTACTTATGATTATTTAGTCATACATTTGGACAAAACGATCATTAACTTTTGTCATTAGGAAGAAGGCTAAATGCTTCTCAAATTCAGTCATTGTTTCACTTGTACCTTATGCATACATATTCTATTTTACAGCATATGCTGTATACAGTAATCAGTTTTTTTTTTCTTGCATGTTCCTAATGCCTTTTTTCAGTGTCTGTCATACTTTAGTAATTTACACATTGAGTATCTTTTTTTCTTTTCTTGCAGTTGCTGATGGACACATTGTATTATTGGATCCTGTTGCGGTTGGTAAACTGTGATCTCTGGGTTTTGCACTTTGTGGTGAAGTCTGTGTGTTTCGCGTCTGCACTGATTAGTTTGTTGGCCTCTCCGTTAATTGTCATCAGCAGCAGCTGTCACTCATTACTCTCTTACTTCTTGTGTTTGTCAGAACGTTGTTTCATGTCGAATAATGCTTATGCTAATATCTTATGCTTCTGTGTTGTTCTGCGTTGGATGTTTGTGTCTTCCCCCGGAACCTCATCGACTCTTCTCACCTACACAAGCATCACTACTTACCTTCGGCTCGATTCCCCGCAGTTCCTGTGTCATCCTCTCCTGCAGCCAACTCATCATTACCATCCGGATTACTCACCGTCTCCCCACCATCTTGGATTGTCATCTTCCCAGCATTGTTTTGTACTCTGTTTGTTTTATTTTCATTAAATTGTTGAACTCGCACTTGTTGAAGCCGCGACCTCCGGTGAGCCAGCTTTCTTCAGAACTTTCCTAAATAAGTGTTCCATGCACTTTGCCTTACAGCCCCGCACCTTCGCCACCGAGGAATCGAAGGTTGCGTTCACGCTGACTCTACTTTCTGGCAAGGCCGCCCTATGGGGCACGGCGGTGTGGGAGAACCAACATCCATGTTGCGCCTCGTTCCACACCCTCTAGGCGGAGATGAGGAGGGTCTTCGATCGAGCCGCAGGCGACAGGGAAGCCGCCCACCAGCTCTCAGAACTACATCAAGGGACATACTCTATTACGGATTACTCCATTCAGTTCCGCACCCTGGCGGCCGCGTGCCAGTGGAACAAGGCAGCGCAGTGGGATCGATTCCTGCATGGGCTGGCCGACGGTGTTCAAAAGGAGATCTACCTCCTCAAGCTGCCCCCCACACTCAACAGTCTCATCAACTTAGCCTTACGAGTTGATGCCCGGATTAATCGTCTGTGTCGACAGACCAGTCCTACACGCCATCCCATCTCTCCGGAAAGGGGCCGCTAGAGTCGAGAGAAGGTGGGTGGGTAGAGCTTGGGTGCCCCGTAGGGAGAGAGAGTGGCGGAGGTCCCAAGGACTATGCTTATACTGCGGAGGCTCAGGACATACCATCTATTCCTGCCCGGTTAAAAGAGCCAGCCCGGTAGTAAAAATCGTTTGGGATCTCTGCTGGGAAGTGCTCAACAACATCATCGACTCTCCTTCCGGTGATTCTGCGGTGGGAGAATCACACACACGACTGTCACACCCTTCTGGACTCCGGAGCCGAAGATAATTTCATCGACTCACTCCTTGCATGTCACCTGAACATTCCTGTCCTGCCTGTGTCTCTTCCCATCCATGTCACCACACTCAACGGCCAGGAACTGCCTCACGTCACCCACTACACTGAACCCATCACTCTGCTCACTTCAGGCAATCATTGGGAAACTATATCCTTTTTTCTCATGGACTCCCCGTAGCTCCCATTGTCTTAGGTCACCCCTGGTTAATGAAACATAATCCACGAGTGGATTGGGGTTCCAACACAGCCACATTGTGGAGTGAAAGTTGTCATGCGTCTTGTCTGGTTTCTGTTTGTCTTGTTGTCTCTGCCTCTGTCTTTCAGAAGGAGAACATGGTATTGTCAAACGTGCCCGCAGAGTACCTGGACCTGAAGGAGGTGTTCAGTAAGTCCCGTGCTGCTTCTCTTCCTCCACAATGTCCCTACTACTGTGCCATAGACTTAGTGTCAGGTAAGTCTCCGCCTAAAGGCAAATTATACTCTCTTTCTATTCCAGAGAGGGAGGCCATGGAAAAATACATTTCTGATTCCTTGGCATCTGGGTTCATCCGCCCTTCCTCTTCTCCAGCGGAGGCCGGATTCTTTTTTTTTGGGTAAGAAGGATGGTTCTCTGCGACCTTGTATGGATTACAGAGAACTGAACAACATTACGATAAAGAACACCTATCCATTACCACTCATGTCTTCGGCTTTTGAGAGTTTACAGGGAGCATCCGTATTCACAAAATTGGATTTACATAATGCTTATCATTTGGTCCGCATGAGGAAGGGGGATGAATGGAAAACCGCCTTTAATACCCCTAGAGGACACTTTGAATACTTGGTGATGCCGATCGGGCTCTCCAACTCACCAGGGGTTTTCCAAGCACTCGTGAATGACGTGTTGAGAGATATGGTAGATCAGTTTATATATGTTTACCTGGAAGACATACTGATTTTTTCTTCATCTCTCCAGGAACACGTTCAACACGTCAGACGAGTGCTCCAGAGGTTACTTGAGAATGGTCTTTTTGTCAAGGCAGAGAAATGTGTATTCCATGCACAGTCTGTTCCCTTCCTAGGGTATATCGTCTCATCCGAAGGAATACGTATGGACCCTGACATGGTTAAAGCTGTGATAGATTGGCCATCTCCAGACTCCCGAAAGGCCCTACAGCGGTTTCTGGGGTTTGCCAATTTCTATCGGCGTTTTATTCGCAACTTCAGCCAGCTGAGACTGCGTTCACTAACTTCAAAAGCCGCTTTGTTTTGGCTCCCGTCCTTGTGGCCCCTGACCCCACACGGCAGTTTGTGGTGCAGGTCGACGCATCAGAGGTGGGGGTAGGAGCAGTGCTGTCCCAACGTGCTGCTTCGGACGACAAGGTACATCCTTGCACGTTTTTTTCCCATCAGTTATCTCCTGCTGAACGCAATTATGACATTGGTAACAGACAGTTGTTGGCCGTCAAATTACCTTTAGAGGAGTGGCGTCACTGGCTGGAAGGTTCAGGGGTACCTTTCATTGTTTGGACCGATCATAAGAATTTAGAATACATTAGAACTGCCAAAAGACTCAATTCCAGGCAGGCTCGGTGGATACTTTTTTTTCGGTCGCTTTGATTTTACTTTATCGTACCGCCCGGGTTCCAAAAATGTAAATCCCGATTCTTTATCACTTCTTTTTGATCCCTCCGCCCGTCCGGTGACTCCTGAGTGTATTTTACCTGAGAAAGTAGTGGTCTCAGCACTCATATGGAAGGTTAAGTCAAAGGTCAAGACGGCCTTAGAAGGGGTAACGCCTCCGCTCGGTTGTCCAACGAACCGCTTATTTGTGCCGGAGGAGTTAAGGTCCGAAGTCATTCAGTGGGGTCACTGCTCTAACGTTGCTTGTCATCCAGGGATAAGTAGAACTAATGGGGTTAGTTAAAAAACGATTCTGGTGGCCACGTATTGCTCGTGACTTCTGCGATTTTGTTTTGGCTTGCTCAGTTTGCGCCAGTGTTAAGTCATCTAACCGACCTCTTGATGGGCTCCTCCAACCGCTGTCTGTCCCTTCAAGACCCTGGTCCCACATCGCACTAGATTTTGTTACAAGATTTAGAGAGGACGTTGCAATGTTTGGTCTCCAAGAATCCTTCTTCCTGGAGTCAACAACTCTCTATGGTGGAGTACGCTCACAATTCGTTACCAGTGTCAGCCATGGGCCTTTCTCCGTTCCAGTGCAGTTTAGCCACCAGTTTTTTCCAGTCTTGTACTTACTGGAGTGGTCGGTCCAGTGGTTGTACTTTCTGTCATTGTGGTGCTTTCTGTTGTTGTGGTCTCCGTTGTGGTGATATTGGTTATTACATCATAGTATAATATTAACCAAACTTTGTTTAGAATGTTTAATGTCTACAATCCGGCTCAAAGTGCCTAACAATAAAAATAAAAATAAAATAAAATAAAATAAAATAAAATAAAAAATACAAACAACACTTACTCTGCAACCTCACACAACAATGAATACCTGTATCACTATAAATAATAATAATAATAATAATAATAATAATAATAATAATGATAATAATAATAAAGACATGTCTTGTGTTTTGAAAATATTAAAGATTAGAGCCGAATGCTCCAAATGCTGTCTAAATGAAGCAGAACAGATTCCATTAGAATTAATTAATTTATTTATATATTTTGCATAGTTTTCCAAAAGACCTGCACTAGAATATTTTAAATTTTGTTTTGGAATATAATAACATAAAATTCTCTCTTTCTCGAACTGGCAACCATTGTATTTTTTTTTTACTATTCATGTGGCCTCTCCTTCTTGATTTATTCAGTGTTTTGACCATTTTGTATCAATTGTAGCTAAGTTATGAGACAGTATTCATAGCACTACAGTAATCATGATGAGCAAAAACAATATTTTTTTTTTTTCACTTGATTAATGTGAGTTTTAAAACTCAAGTCATAGTCCATAATCACACATAGGTTCTTTACTTTTATCATAGTTTGTAGATTAATAGAGCATAATCCAGATTCTATTCTTCCTCTTTCATACTCAGGGCCCTCATTTAGAGTTTCACTTTTATCTTCATGCAACAGTGTATCTGAAATCCTATGAAATGTATCATTGTATATCACTGACATTAAATTGTTAATTCTTCCAATTTCTCTGAAGTATACTGACCAGAAATGTATTTTATAATGAAGAAAACAAAGTGACACAAGAATTTAATATTTAAGAACACCATATATTATGTAACATAACTAGGATACATAGTCACCTATATTAATTAAATATTACCTTTCTGCAATACATCTTCAACCAATTTAGAATATTATCGGAGAGACCAATTTCCAGTCAATTAAGCAAAATAAAATGATCGTGTCAAATGCTTCACTTAGGTCAAAGAGGATTAAGACTGATACATTGTTCATATTTTGTTTTTATTTCAAATTATTTGTTTACATACATGAAAATGATAAGGTAGAAATTGGTCTCAGAATATTACAGAGAAAACAATTCAGTGTTTTTTCCCCCCATGATTGACGGCAGTAAAATTGAAAGCATTTGAGGAACTTCCTGTTTTCAGAGAGCCGTTAACTATGTTAATTAAGGATAAAGACATATAGGGTCAAGACAGGAATATCACTGGGAAACAGTTTGCAAAAGTTTCTCTTTATTAGCTATCCTGAACACTTCCATTTTGTGAAAGTGATTAAATCAAGCAAAGAACTTGTGCTCTGCATTCCACCCATCCAAAGTGCACACACACATACTGTGAACACTCACCCAGAGCAGTGGGCAGCCATTTATGCTGCAGCGCCCAGGGAGCAGTTGGGGGTTCAATGCCTTGCTCACGGGAACCTAAGTCATGGTATTGCCAGCCCGAGATTCAAACCCACAACCCTAGGGTTAGGAGTCATACTCCCTAACCACTAGGCCATGACTTCCACTGTGGGAATATGATTCTTCTTGATTCCACTATGAAAATTTTATCAATATAATGCCCAGAAGACTTAATTTGTTTTATTATTATTATTTATTTAATATGCAGCAATTTTTTCACACATGTTTACAGAAGGATGATTTAACAAATTATGAGCTTAGTTATTTAAAATAACAAAAATACTTGAAAAGGATTGATACCATTTCCACTGATACATTATTTATTTATTTGTTTTTAATAAAATAATTGTCTTTCAGTGTGCACTGTCTTGTATATATACCTGAATGTTATATATTAGATATTCATTATCTCACAATTGACCTAACATGCGTTTATTCCTTAAGGGCAATTTTTTAAGTAAGGACCTTATTTGAAATTTCTCTGCAGCCACTTTATACAGAAAAGTTTTTAAAAAGATTTTAAAAACTATCAACCTTTTGTGGTAATTTCTTGAGTTGTCTCAGTTGTTGTGCTTTCTGGTGTTGTGGTTCCCATTGTGGTGCTTTCTGGTGTTGTGGGACCTGTAGTGGTACTTTCTGGTGTTGTAGTGTCTGTTGTGGTCTCGGTTGTGGTAGCTGTGGTGGTGCTTTCTATTGTTGTAGTGTCTGTTGTAGTCTCGGGTGTTGTGGTATCTGTAGTGGTGTTTTCTGTTGTTGTGGCACCTGTGGTCGTGCTTTCTGTTGTTGTAGTGTCTTTTGTGGTCTCGGCAGTTGTGGAACTTGTAGTGGTGCGTTCTGGTGTTGTGGTGTCTGTATTGGCCTCGGTTGTTGTACTTTCTAGTGTTGTGGTACTGTGGTGGTGCTTTCTATTGTTGTAGTGTCTGTTATGGTCACGGCTGTTGAGGTACCTGTAGTGGTACTTTCTAATGTTGCAGTGTCTGTTGTGGTGCTTTCTTGTGTTGTGGTACCTGTGGTGGTACTTTCTGTTGGTGTAGTGTCTGTTGTGGTCTCAGCTGTTGTGGTACTTGTAGTGGTACTTTCTGGAATTGTTGTGTCTGTTGTGGTCTCTGTTGTTGTGCTTTCTGTTATTATAGTACCTGTAGTGGTGCTTTCCTTTATTGTAGTGTCTGTTGTGGTCTCGGTTGTGGTTATTTCTGTTGTTGTGATACCAGTAGTAGTGCTTTCTGGTGTTCTGGTGTCTTTTGGGGTTTCTTTTGTGATGCTTTCTGTTGTTGTGGTCTCTTTAATTGTACTTTCAGGAGTGGTTGTGCCAGTAGTTGTACTTTCTGTCGCTGAGGTGCTTTCTGGAGTCGTGGTACCCGTTGTTGTGCTTTCTGTTGTTGTGGTCTCTGTTGTGGTCTCGGATGTTGTGCTTTCTGGTGTTGTGGTACCTATAGTGGTGCTTTCTGTTGAAGTGCCTGTTGTGGTCTGGGTTGTGGTGCTTTCTGAAGTTGTGGTCTCGGTTTTTGTGCTTTCTGGTGTTGTGGTAGGTGTTGTAGCACTTTCTTGAGTTGTGGTGTCTTCTGTTGTGGTGATCTCAGTTGTGGTGCCTGTGGTCTTAGTTTCTATTGTTGTGTCTTCATTTGTTGTGCTGGGTTTGTAACTGTCTGTTGTTGTGGTCTCCATTGTGATGATTTCTGTTATTACATAATAGTATAATATTAACCAAATTTTGTTTATAACGTTTAACATCTAAAATCTAGCTCAAATTGCCTAACAATAAATAATAATAATAAAAAAATACAACAACAACAAAAAAAACTACAAGCAAATTTCAAAACTTTCAACATTGACTCTGCAACCTCACACAACAATGGTATCAGTATAAATAATAATAATAATAATAATAATAATAATAATAATAATAATAATAATAATAATAATAATAATAAAGACTAGTGTAATTTTATTAAAACTATTAATGTGGTCTCTCCTTCTTGATTTAGTCAGTGTTTTGACAGCCACATTTTGTATCAATTGTAGCTAAGCTATGAGACAGTATACATAGCACTACAGTAATCATGATGACTAAAAATAATATGTTTTTGTCACTTGATTATTGTCAGTATTAAAACTCAAGTCATAGTCCATAATCACACATAGGATCTTTACTTGTATCATGGTTTGTAGATTAATGGAGGATAATCCATCCTTCCTCTTTCATGCTCAGTGCCCTCAATAAGAGTTTCACTTTTATCTTCATGCAACAGTGTCTATGAAATCATCTGAAATTTATAATTGTATATCATTGACATTAAATTATTAATTCATTCCATGTTTCTGAGTTATACTTACCAGAAATATACTTTATAATGAAAACAAAATTAACCCCGAAATTTAATCTTTAGGAACACCATATATTATTTAACAGAACTATGATACATAGTCACCTATATTAATAAAATATTACCCTTCTGAAATACGTCTTGAACCAATTTAGAATATTAACAGAGAGACCAATTTCCAGAAATTTAAGCAAAATTAAGTTAAGCAAAATAAAATGATCATGAGACAAATGCTTCACTTAGGTCAAAGAGGATTAAGACTGATGCATTTTTCATATTTAGTTTTTATTTCAAATTATGTACTACTTAAATTTGTTTTACATACTTGAAAATTATAAAGTAGAAATTGGTCTGACACTATTACGGAGAAAACAATTCAGGGTTTTTTTTTTTTTCCCCCATGATTGATGGTTGTAAAATTGAAAGCATTTGAGAAACTTCCTGTTTTTCAGAGAGTCGTTAACTATATTAATTAATAACAACGTAATTTAAACAACATACAATATGGACAGGCTCAAGAAAGAAATAGCACTGGGAAACAGTTTGCAAAAGTTTCTTTTCATTAGCTCTCCTGAGCACTTCCAATTTCTGCTGTGGGTATATGATTCTTCTTGATTCTACTATCAAAATTTTATCAGTATAATGTACACAAGACTTAATTTGCTTTAATATTATTATTATTATTATTATTATTATTATTATTATTTATTCAATATGCAGCAAAATTGTCACACATGGTTACAGAAGGTAGATTTAACAAATTATGAGATTACGTATTTAAAATAACAAAAATACTTGAAAAAAAGCTTTATGGGATGGATACAATTTCCACTGATACATTATTTATTTACTTATGTTTAATAAAATAATTATTTTTCAGAGTGCAGTGTTTTATATTTATTATTTATTTACAATATATTCATTACCTCACGATGACCTAACATGCATTTATTCCTTAATGGCAATTCTTTAAATATGGACCTTATTTGAAATTTATCTGCAGCCACATTATACAGAAAAAGTTTTAAAAAGATTTTAAAACTATCAACCTTTTGTGGTAATTTCTGTTGTTTTCTCAGTTGTTGTGCTTTCTGGAGTTGAGGTACCCGTTGTGGTGCTTTCTGTTGTTGTGGTCTCTGTTGTGGTCTCAGTTGTTGTGCTTTCTGGTGTTGTGGTAGCTGTGGTGGTGCTTTCTATCGTTGTAGTGTCTGTTGTAGTCTCGGGTGTTGTTGTATCTTTAGTGGTGCTTTCTGTTGTTGTGGTACCTGTGGTGGTGCTTTCTGTTGTTGTAGTGTCTTTTGTGGTCTCGGCAGTTGTGGAACTTGTAGTGGTGCTTTGTGTTGTTGTAATGTCTGTTGTCGTGCTTTCTGTTGCAGTGCTTTCAGGTGTTGTGGTACCTGTAGTGGTACTTTCTGGAGTTGTTGTGTCGGTTGTGGTCTCGGTTGTTGTGCTTTCTGTAGTTGTAGTACCTGAAGTGGTGCTTTCTGGTGTTTTAGTGTCTGTTGTGGTCTCGGTTGTGGTGCTTTCTATTGTTGTGATACCAGTAGTAGTGCTTTCTGATGTTGTGGTGTCTGTTGTGGCCTCGGTTGTGCTGCTTTCTGTTGTTGTGGTACCTGTGGTGGTGCTTTCTATTGTTGTAGTTTCTGTTGTAGTCTCGACAGTTGTGGCACCAGTAGTGGTGCTTTCTGGTGTTGTAGTGTCTGTAGTGGCCTCGGTCGTGGTGCTTTCTGTTGTTGTAGTATCTATTGTGGTCTCAACTATTGTGGTACCTGTAGTGGTACTTTCTGGTGTTGTAGTGTCTGTTGTGGTCTCAGTTGTTGTGCTTTCTGTTGTTGTAGTGTCTATTGTGGTCTCAGCTGTTGTGGTACCTGTAGTGGTACTTTCTGGTGTTGTTGTGTCTGTTGTGGTCTCTGTTGTTGTGCTTTCTGGTGTTGTAGTGTCTGTTGTGGTCTCGGTTGTGGTGGTTTCTGTTGTTTTAGTATCTATTGTCGTCTCAACTGTTGTGGTACCTGTAGAGGTACTTTCTGGTGTTGTTGTGTCTGTTGTGGTCTCTGTTGTTGTGGTTTCGGCTGTTGTAGAACCTGTAGTGGTGTTTTCTATCGTTGTAGTGTCTATTGTAGTCTCGGGTGTTGTGGTACCTGTAGTGGTACTTTCTGGTGTTGTTGTGTCTGTTGTGGTCTCTGTTGTTGTGCTTTCTGTTGTTGTAGTACCAGTAGTGGTGCTTTCTGGTGTTGTAGTGTCTGTTGTGGTCTTGGTTGTGGTGCTTTCTGTTGTTGTGATACCAGTAGTAGTGCTTTCTGGTGTTGTGGTGTCTGTTGTGGCCTCAGTTGTGCTGCTTTCTGTTGTTGTGGTACCTGTGGTGGTGCTTTCTATTGTTGTAGTTTCTGTTGTAGTCTCGACAGTTGTGGCACCAGTAGTGGTGCTTTCTGGTGTTGTAGTGTCTGTAGTGGCCTCGGTCGTGGTGCTTTCTGTTGTTGTAGTATCTATTGTTGTCTCAACTGTTGTGGTACCTGTAGTGGTACTTTCTGGTGTTGTTGTGTCTGTTTGTGGTTTCTGTTGTTGTGCTTTCTGTTGTTGTAGTACCTGTAGTGGTGCTATCTGGTGTTGTAGTGTCTGCTGTTGTCTCGGTTGTGGTGCTTTCTGTTGTTGTGGTACCTGTGGTGGTGCTTTCTGTTGTCATAGTGTCTGTTGTGGTTTCGGCTGTTGTTGAACCTGTAGTGATGCTTTCAATCGTTGTAGTGTGTGTTGTAGTCTCGACTGTTGTGGTACCTGTAGTGGTACTTTCTGGTTTTGTTGTGTCGGTTGTGGTCTCTGTTGTTTGTGCTTTCTGTTGTTGTGATACCAGTAGTAGTTCTTTCTGGTGTTGTGGTGTCTTTTGTGGCCTCAGTTGTGCTGCTTTCTGTTGTTGTGGTACCTGTGGTGGTGCTTTCTATGGTTGTAGTTTCTGTTGTAGTCTCGACAGTTGTGGCACCAGTAGTGGTGCTTTCTGGTGTTGTAGTGTCTGTAGTGGCCTCGGTCGTGGTGCTTTCTGTTGTTGTAGTATCTATTGTTGTCTCAAATGTTGTGGTACCTGTAGTGGTACTATCTGGTGTTGTTGTGTCTGTTGTGGTCTCTGTTGTTGTGCTTTCTGTTGTTGTAGTACCTGTAGTGGTGCTTTCTGGTGTTGTAGTGTCTGTTGTGGTCTCAGTTGTGCTGCTTTCTGTTGTTGTGATACCAGTAGTAGTGCTTTCTGGTGTTGTGGTGTCTGTTGTGGTCTCAGATGTGCTGCTTTCTGTTGTTGTTTTACCTGTGGTGGTGCTTTCTGTTGTTGTAGTTTCTGTTGTAGTCTCGACAGTAGTGGCCCCAGTAGTGGTGCTTTCTGGTGTTGTAGTGTCTGTAGTGGCCCTCGGTCGTGGTGCTTTCTGTTGTTGTAGTATCTATTGTTGTGTCAACTGTTGTGGTTCCTGTAGTGGTACTTTCTGGTGTTGTTGTGTCTGTTGTGGTCTCTGTTGTTGTGCTTTCTGTTGTTGTAGTACCTGTAGTGGTGCTTTCTGGTGTTGTAGTGTCTGCTGTGGTCTCGGTTGTGGTGCTTTCTGTTGTTGTCGTAGTGTCTGTTGTGGTTTCGGCTGTTGTTGAACCTGTAGAACAATAAATAATAATAATAAATAAAAACAAAACAACAAAAAAACCTACAAACAAATTTCAAAAACTTTCAACATTGACTCTGCAACCTCACACAACAATGAATACTGGTATCAGTACAAATAATAATAATAATAGTAATAATAATAATAATAATAATAATAATAATAATAATAATAATAATAATAAAGACTAGTGTAATTTTATTAAACTATTAATGTTGTCTCTCCTTCTTGATTTAGTCAGTGTTTTGACAGCCACATTTTGTATCAATTGTAGCTAAGCAGTATACATAGCACTACAGTAATCTTGATGAGTAAAAATAATATGTTTTTTTTTCACTTGATTAATGTGAGATTTAAAACTCAAGTCATAGTCCACAATCACACATAGGTTCTTTCCTTGTATCATAGTTTGTAGATTAATGGAGTATAATCCATCCTTCCTCTTTCATGCTCAGTGCCCTCAATAAGAGTTTCACTTTTATCTTCATGCAACAGTGTCTCTGAATCCTCTGAAATGTATAATTGTATATCATTGACATTAAATTGTTAATTCATTCCATGTTTCTGAGTTATACTTACAAGAAATATAATTTACAATGAAAGCAAGAGTAACCCAAAAAAATTAATCTTTAGGAACACCATATATTATTTAACAGAACTATGATTCATAGTCACCTATATAAATAAAATATTACCCTTCTGAAATACGTCTTGAACCAATTTAGAATATTAACAGAGAGACCAATTTCCAGAAAATTAAGCAAAATTAAGTTAAGCAAAATAAAATGATCATGAGACAAATGCTTCACTTAGGTCAAAGAGGATTAAGACTGATGCATTTTTCATATTTAGTTTTTATTTCAAATTATGTACTACTTAAATTTGTTTTACATACTTGAAAATGATAAAGTAGAAATTGGTCTGAGACTATTACAGAGAAAACAATTTAGGGTTTTTTTTCCCCCATGATTGATGGTTGTAAAATTGAAAGCATTTGAGAAACTTACTGTTTTCAGAGAGTCGTTAACTATATTAATTAATAACAACGTCATTTAAACAACATGCAATATGGACAGGCTCAAGAAAGAAATAGCACTGGGAAACAGTTTTGCAAAAGTTTCTGTTCATTAGCTCTCCTGAACACTTCCAATTTTTGCTGTTGGTATATGATTCTTCTTGATTCCATTATCAAAATTTGATCAGTATAATGTACAGAAGACTTAATTTGTTTTAATATTATTCTTATTATTATTTATTCAATATGCAGCACAATTTACACACATGGTTACAGAAGGTAGATTTAACAAATTATGAGATTACGTATTTAAAATAACAAAAATACTTGCAAAAAGCTTTATGGGATGGATACAATTTCCACTGATACATTATTTATTTACTTATTTTTAATAAAATAATTATTTTTCAGAGTGAACTGTTTTATATATATTATTTATTTACAATATATTTATTACCTCACGATGACCTAACATGCATTTATTGCTTAATGGCAATTCTTTAAATATGGACCTTATTTGAAATTTATCTACAGCCACTTCATACAGAAAAAGTTTTTAAAAGATTTTAAAACTATCAACCTTTTGTGGTAATTTCTGTTGTTGTCTCAGTTGTTGTGCTTTCTGGAGTTGTGGTACCCGTTGTGGTGCTTTCTGTTGTTGTGGTCTCTGTTGTGGTCTCAGTTGTTGTGCTTGCTGGTGTTGTGGTAGCTGTGGTGGTGCTTTCTATCGTTGTAGTGTCTGTAGTAGTCTCGGGTGTTGTTGTACCTGTAGTGGTGCTTTCTGTTGTTGTGGTACCTGTGGTGGTGCTTTCTGTTGTTGTAGTGTCTTTTGTGGTCTCGGCAGTTGTGGAACTTGTAGTGGTGCTTTGTGTTGTTGTAGTGTCTGTTGTGGTCTCGGCTGTTGTGATACCCGTAGTGGTGCTTTCTGTTGTTGTAATGTCTGTTGTCGTGCTTTCTGTTGTAGTGCTTTCAGGTGTTGAGGTACCTGTGGTTGTGCTTTCTAATGTTGTAGTGTCTGTTGTGGTCTCGGCTGTTGTGATACTTTCTGTTATTGTGAGACCTGTGGTTGTTCTTTCAGTTGTTGTAGTGTCTGTTGTGGTCTCGGTTGTTGGGCTTTCTGGAGTTGTGGTACCTGTGGTGGTAATTTCTGTTGTTGTAGTGTCTGTTGTGGTCTCGGATGTGGTGCTTTCTGTTGTTGTGATACCAGTAGTAGTGCTTTCTGGTGTTGTGGTTTCTGTTGTGGCCTCGGTTGTGCTGCTTTCTGTTGTTTTGGTACCTGTGGTGGTGCTTTCTATTGTTGTAGTTTCTGTTGTAGTCTCGACAGTTGTGGCACCAGTAGTGGTGCTTTCTGGTGTTGTAGTGTCTGTAGTGGACTCGGTCGTGGTGCTTTCTGTTGTTGTAGTATCTATTGTCGTCTCAACTGTTGTGGTACCTGTAGTGGAACTTTCTGGTGTTGTAGTGTCTGTTGTGGTCTCGGTTGTTGTGCTTTCTGTTGTTGAAGTATCTATTGTGGTCTCAGCTGTTGTGGTACCTGTAGAGGTACTTTCTGGTGTTGTTGTGTCTGTTGTGGTCTCTGTTGTTGTGCTTTCTGTTGAGGTAGTACCTGTAGTGGTGCTTTCTGTTGTCGTAGTGTCTGTTGTGGTTTCGGCTGTTGTAGAACCTGTAGTGGTGCTTTCTATCGTTGTAGTGTCTGTTGTAGTCTCGGGTGTTGTGGTACCTGTAGTGGTACTTTCTGGTGTTGTTGTGTCTGTTGTGGTCTCTGTTGTTGTGCTTTCTGTTGTTGTAGTACCTGTAGTGGTGCTGTCTGGTGTTGTTGTGTCGGTTGTGGTCTCTGTTGTTGTGCTTTCTGTTGTTGTGATACCAGTAGTAGTGCTTCCTGGTGTTGTGGTGTCTGTTGTGGCCTCAGTTGTGCTGCTTTCTGTTGTTGTGGTACCTGTGGTGGTGCTTTCTATTGTTGTAGTTTCTGTTGTAGTCTCGACAGTTGTGGCACCAGTAGTGGTGCTTTCTGGTGTTGTAGTGTCTGTAGTGGCCTCGGTCGTGTTGCTTTCTGTTGTTGTAGTATCTATTGTTGTCTCAACTGTTGTGGTACCTGTAGTGGTACTATCTGGTGTTGTTGTGTCTGTTGTGGTCTCTGTTGTTGTGCTTTCTGTTGTTGTTGTAGTACCTGTAGTGGTGCTATCTGGTGTTGTAGTACCTGTAGTGGTGCTTTCTGGTGTTGTAGTGTCTGTTGTGGTCTCGGTTGTGGTGCTTTCTGTTGTTGTGATACCAGTAGTAGTGCTTCCTGGTGTTGTGGTGTCTGTTGTGGTCTCAGTTGTGCTGCTTTCTGTTGTTGTTTTACCTGTGGTGGTGCTTTCTGTTGTAGTAGTTTCTGTTGTAGTCTCGACAGTAGTGGCCCCAGTAGTGGTGCTTCCTGGTGTTCTAGTGTCTGTAGTGGCCTCGGTCGTGGTGCTTTCTGTTGTTGTAGTATCTATTGTTGTGTCAACTGTTGTGGTTCCTGTAGTGGTACTTTCTGGTGTTGTTGTGTCTGTTGTGGTCTCTGTTGTTGTGCTTTCTGTTGTTGTAGTACCTGTAGTGGTGCTTTCTGGTGTTGTAGTGTCTGCTGTGGTCTCGGTTGTGGTGCTTTCTGTTGTTGTGGTACCTGTTGTGGTGCTTTCTGTTGTCGTAGTGTCTGTTGTGGTTTCGGCTGTTGTTGAACGTGTATAACAATAAATAATAATAATAAATAAAAACAACAACAACAAAAAAACCTACAAACAAATTTCAAAACTTTCATCATTGACTCTGCAACCTCACACAACAATGAATACTGGTATCAGTACAAATAATAATAATAGTAATAATAATAATAATAATAATAATAATAATAAAGACTAGTGTAATTTTATTAAAACTATTAATGTGGTCTCTCCTTCTTGATTTAGTCAGTGTTTTGACAGCCACATTTTGTATCAATTATAGCTAAGCAGTATACATAGCACTACAGTAATCTTGATGAGTAAAAATAATATGTTTTTTGTCACTTGATTAATGTGAGATTTAAAACTCAAGTCATAGTCCACAATCACACATAGGTTCTTTCCTTGTATCATAGTTTGTAGATTAATGGAGTATAATCTATCCTTCCTCTTTCATGCTCAGTGCCCTCAATAAGAGTTTCACTTTTATCTTCATGCAACAGTGTCTCTGAGATCCTCTGAAATGTATAATTGTATATCATTGACATTAAATTGTTAATTCATTCCATGTTTCTGAGTTATACTTACAAGAAATATAATTTACAATGAAAGCAAAAGTAACCCAAAAAAATTAATCTTTAGGAACACCATATATTATTTAACAGAAATATGATCCATAGTCACCTATATAAATAAAATATTACCCTTCTGAAATACGTCTTGAACCAATTTAGAATATTAACAGAGAGACCAATTTCCAGAAAATTAAGCAAAATTAAGTTAAGCAAAATAAAATGATCATGAGACAAATGCTTCACTTAGGTCAAAGAGGATTAAGACTGATGCATTTTTCATATTTAGTTTTTATTTCAAATTATGTACTACTTAAATTTGTTTTACATACTTGAAAATGATAAAGTACAAATTGGTCTGAGACTATTACAGAGAAAACAATTCAGGGTTTTTTTTCCCCCATGATGGATGGTTGTAAAATTGAAAGGATTTGAGAAACTTACTGTTTTCAGAGAGTCGTTAACTATATTAATTAATAACAACGTCATTTAAACAACATGCAATATGGACAGGCTCAAGAAAGAAATAGCACTGGGAAACAGTTTGCAAAAGTTTCTGTTCATTAGCTCTCCTGAACACTTCCAATTTTTGCTGTTGGTATATGATTCTTCTTGATTCCATTATCAAAATTTGATCAGTATAATGTACAGAAGACTTAATTTGTTTTAATATTATTCTTATTATTATTTATTCAATATGCAGCACAATTTACACACATGGTTACAGAAGGTAGATTTAACAAATTATGAGATTACGTATTTAAAATAACAAAAATACTTGCAAAAAGCTTTATGGGATGGATACAATTTCCACTGATACATTATTTATTTACTTATTTTTAATAAAATAATTATTTTTCAGAGTGCACTGTTTTATATATATTATTTATTTACAATATATTTATTACCTCACGATGACCTAACATGCATTTATTGCTTAATGGCAATTCTTTAAATATGGACCTTATTTGAAATTTATCTACAGCCACTTCATACAGAAAAAGTTTTTAAAAGATTTTAAAACTATCAACCTTTGTGGTAATTTCTGTTGTTGTCTCAGTTGTTGTGCTTTCTGGAGTTGTGGTACCCGTTGTGGTGCTTTCTGTTGTTGTGGTCTCTGTTGTGGTCTCAGTTGTTGTGCTTGCTGGTGTTGTGGTAGCTGTGGTGGTGCTTTCTATCGTTGTAGTGTCTGTAGTAGTCTCGGGTGTTGTTGTACCTGTAGTGGTGCTTTCTGTTGTTGTGGTACCTGTGGTGGTGCTTTCTGTTGTTGTAGTGTCTTTTGTGGTCTCGGCAGTTGTGGAACTTGTAGTGGTGCTTTGTGTTGTTGTAGTGTCTGTTGTGGTCTCGGCTGTTGTGATACCCGTAGTGGTGCTTTCTGTTGTTGTAATGTCTGTTGTCGTGCTTTCTGTTGTAGTGCTTTCAGGTGTTGAGGTACCTGTGGTTGTGCTTTCTAATGTTGTAGTGTCTGTTGTGGTCTCGGCTGTTGTGATACTTTCTGTTATTGTGAGACCTGTGGTTGTGCTTTCAGTTGTTGTAGTGTCTGTTGTGGTCTCGGTTGTTGGGCTTTCTGGAGTTGTGGTACCTGTGGTGGTAATTTCTGTTGTTGTAGTGTCTGTTGTGGTCTCGGATGTGGTGCTTTCTGTTGTTGTGATACCAGTAGTAGTGCTTTCTGGTGTTGTGGTTTCTGTTGTGGCCTCGGTTGTGCTGCTTTCTGTTGTTTTGGTACCTGTGGTGGTGCTTTCTATTGTTGTAGTTTCTGTTGTAGTCTCGACAGTTGTGGCACCAGTAGTGGTGCTTTCTGGTGTTGTAGTGTCTGTAGTGGACTCGGTCGTGGTGCTTTCTGTTGTTGTAGTATCTATTGTCGTCTCAACTGTTGTGGTACCTGTAGTGGAACTTTCTGGTGTTGTAGTGTCTGTTGTGGTCTCGGTTGTTGTGCTTTCTGTTGTTGAAGTATCTATTGTGGTCTCAGCTGTTGTGGTACCTGTAGAGGTACTTTCTGGTGTTGTTGTGTCTGTTGTGGTCTCTGTTGTTGTGCTTTCTGTTGTTGTAGTACCTGTAGTGGTGCTTTCTGTTGTCGTAGTGTCTGTTGTGGTTTCGGCTGTTGTAGAACCTGTAGTGGTGCTTTCTATCGTTGTAGTGTCTGTTGTAGTCTCGGGTGTTGTGGTACCTGTAGTGGTACTTTCTGGTGTTGTTGTGTCTGTTGTGGTCTCTGTTGTTGTGCTTTCTGTTGTTGTAGTACCTGTAGTGGTGCTGTCTGGTGTTGTTGTGTCAGTTGTGGTCTCTGTTGTTGTGCTTTCTGTTGTTGTGATACCAGTAGTAGTGCTTCCTGGTGTTGCGGTGTCTGTTGTGGCCTCAGTTGTGCTGCTTTCTGTTGTTGTGGTACCTGTGGTGGTGCTTTCTATTGTTGTAGTTTCTGTTGTAGTCTCGACAGTTGTGGCACCAGTAGTGGTGCTTTCTGGTGTTGTAGTGTCTGTAGTGGCCTCGGTCGTGGTGCTTTCTGTTGTTGTAGTATCTATTGTTGTCTCAACTGTTGTGGTACCTGTAGTGGTACTATCTGGTGTTGTTGTGTCTGTTGTGGTCTCTGTTGTTGTGCTTTCTGTTGTTGTTGTAGTACCTGTAGTGGTGCTATCTGGTGTTGTAGTGTCTGCTGTGGTCTCGGTTGTGGTGCTTTCTGTTGTTGTGGTACCTGTGGTGGTGCTTTCTGTTGTCGTAGTGTCTGTTGTGGTTTCGGCTGTTGTTGAACCTGTAGTGGTGCTTTCAATCGTTGTAGTGTCTGTTGTAGTCTCGGGTGTTGTGGTACCTGTAGTGGTACTTTCTGGTGTTGTTGTGTCTGTTGTGGTCTCTGTTGTTGTGCTTTCTGTTGTTGTAATACCTGTAGTGGTGCTTTCTGGTGTTGTAGTGTCTGTTGTGGTCTCGGTTGTGGTGCTTTCTGTTGTTGTGAGACCAGTAGTAGTGCTTTCTGGTGTTGTGGTGTCTGTTGTGGTCTCAGTTGTGCTGCTTTCTGTTGTTGTTTTACCTGTGGTGGTGCTTTCTGTTGTAGTAGTTTCTGTTGTAGTCTCGACAGTAGTGGCCCCAGTAGTGGTGCTTCCTGGTGTTTCTAGTGTCTGTAGTGGCCTCGGTCGTGGTGCTTTCTGTTGTTGTAGTATCTATTGTTGTGTCAACTGTTGTGGTTCCTGTAGTGGTACTTTCTGGTGTTGTTGTGTCTGTTGTGGTCTCTGTTGTTGTGCTTTCTGTTGTTGTAGTACCTGTAGTGGTACTTTCTGGTGTTGTTGTGTCTGTAGTGGCCTCGGTCGTGGTGCTTACTGTTGTTGTAGTATCTATTGTTGTGTCAACTGTTGTGGTTCCTGTAGTGGTACTTTCTGGTGTTGTTGTGTCTGTTGTGGTCTCTGTTGTTGTGCTTTCTGTTGTTGTAGTACCTGTAGTGGTGCTTTCTGGTGTTGTAGTGTCTGCTGTGGTCTCGGTTGTGGTGCTTTCTGTTGTTGTGGTACCTGTTGTGGTGCTTTCTGTTGTCGTAGTGTCTGTTGTGGTTTCGGCTGTTGTTGAACCTGTAGAACAATAAATAATAATAATAAATAAAAACAACAACAACAAAAAAACCTACAAACAAATTTCAAAACTTTCAACATTGACTCTGCAACCTCACACAACAATGAATACTGGTATCAGTACAAATAATAATAATAGTAATAATAATAATAATAATAATAATAATAATAATAAAGACTAGTGTAATTTTATTAAAACTATTAATGTGGTCTCTCCTTCTTGATTTAGTCAGTGTTTTGACAGCCACATTTTGTATCAATTATAGCTAAGCAGTATACATAGCACTACAGTAATTTTGATGAGTAAAAATAATATGTTTTTGTCACTTGATTAATGTGAGATTTAAAACTCAAGTCATAGTCCACAATCACACATAGGTTCTTTCCTTGTATCATAGTTTGTAGATTAATGGAGTGTAATCCATCCTTCCTCTTTCATGCTCAGTGCCCTCAAAAAGAGTTTCACTTTTATCTTCATGCAACAGTGTCTCTGAAATCCTCTGAAATGTATAATTGTATATCATTGACATTAAATTGTTAATTCATTCCATGTTTCTGAGTTATACTTACAAGAAATATAATTTACAATGAAAGCAAAAGTAACCCAAAAAAATTAATCTTTAGGAACACCATATATTATTTAACAGAACTATGATTCATAGTCACCTATATAAATAAAATATTACCCTTCTGAAATACGTCTTGAACCAATTTAGAATATTAACAGAGAGACCAATTTCCAGAAAATTAAGCAAAATTAAGTTAAGCAAAATAAAATGATCATGAGACAAATGCTTCACTTAGGTCAAAGAGGATTAAGACTGATGCATTTTTCATATTTAGTTTTTATTTCAAATTATGTACTACTTAAATTTGTTTTACATACTTGAAAATGATAAAGTAGAAATTGGTCTGAGACTATTACAGAGAAAACAATTCAGGGTTTTTTTTCCCCCATGATTGATGGTTGTAAAATTGAAAGCATTTGAGAAACTTACTGTTTTCAGAGAGTCGTTAACTATATTAATTAATAACAACGTCATTTAAACAACATGCAATATGGACAGGCTCAAGAAAGAAATAGCACTGGGAAACAGTTTGCAAAAGTTTCTGTTCATTAGCTCTCCTGAACACTTCCAATTTTTGCTGTTGGTATATGATTCTTCTTGATTCCATTATCAAAATTTGATCAGTATAATGTACAGAAGACTTAATTTGTTTTAATATTATTCTTATTATTATTTATTCAATATGCAACACAATTTACACACATGGTTACAGAAGGTAGATTTAACAAATTATGAGATTACGTATTTAAAATAACAAAAATACTTGCAAAAAGCTTTATGGGATGGATACAATTTCCACTGATACATTATTTATTTACTTATTTTTAATAAAATAATTATTTTTCAGAGTGCACTGTTTTATATATATATTATTTATTTACAATATATTTATTACCTCACGATGACCTAACATGCAATTATTGCTTAATGGCAATTCTTTAAATATGGACCTTATTTGAAATTTATCTACAGCCACTTCATACAGAAAAAGTTTTTAAAAGATTTTAAAACTATCAACCTTTTGTGGTAATTTCTGTTGTTGTCTCAGTTGTTGTGCTTTCTGGAGTTGTGGTACCCGTTGTGGTGCTTTCTGTTGTTGTGGTCTCTGTTGTGGTCTCAGTTGTTGTGCTTGCTGGTGTTGTGGTAGCCTGTGGTGGTGCTTTCTATCGTTCTAGTGTCTGTAGTAGTCTCGGGTGTTGTTGTACCTGTAGTGGTGCTTTCTGTTGTTGTGGTACCTGTGGTGGTGCTTTCTGTTGTTGTAGTGTCTTTTGTGGTCTCGGCAGTTGTGGAACTTGTAGTGGTGCTTTGTGTTGTTGTAGTGTCTGTTGAGGTCTCGGCTGTTGTGATACCCGTAGTGGTGCTTTCTGTTGTTGTAATGTCTGTTGTCGTGCTTTCTGTTGTAGTGCTTTCAGGTGTTGAGGTACCTGTGGTTGTGCTTTCTAATGTTGTAGTGTCTGTTGTGGTCTCGGCTGTTGTGATACTTTCTGTTATTGTGAGACCTGTGGTTGTGCTTTCAGTTGTTGTAGTGTCTGTTGTGGTCTCGGTTGTTGGGCTTTCTGGAGTTGTGGAACCTGTGGTGGTAATTTCTGTTGTTGTAGTGTCTGTTGTGGTCTCGGTTGTGGTGCTTTCTGTTGTTGTGATACCAGTAGTAGTGCTTTCTAGTGTTGTGGTTTCTGTTGTGGCCTCGGTTGTGCTGCTTTCTGTTGTTTTGGTACCTGTGGTGGTGCTTTCTATTGTTGTAGTTTCTGTTGTAGTCTCGACAGTTGTGGCACCAGTAGTGGTGCTTTCTGGTGTTGTAGTGTCTGTAGTGGACTCGGTCGTGGTGCTTTCTGTTGTTGTAGTATCTATTGTCGTCTCAACTGTTGTGGTACCTGTAGTGGAACTTTCTGGTGTTGTAAGTGTCTGTTGTGGTCTCGGTTGTTTGTGCTTTCTGTTGTTGAAGTATCTATTGTGGTCTCAGCTGTTGTGGTTCCTGTAGAGGTACTTTCTGGTGTTGTTGTGTCTGTTGTGTCTCTGTTGTTTGTGCTTTCTGTTGTTGTAGTACCTGTAGTGGTGCTGTCTGGTGTTGTTGTGTCGGTTGTGGTCTCTGTTGTTGTGCTTTCTGTTGTGGTGATACCAGTAGTAGTGCTTCCTGGTGTTGTGGTGTCTGTTGTGGCCTCGGTCGTGGTGCTTTCTGTTGTTGTAGTATCTATTGTTGTCTCAACTGTTGTGGTACCTGTAGTGGTACTTTCTGGTGTTGTTGTGTCTGTTGTGGTCTCTGTTGTTGTGCTTTCTGTTGTTGTTGTAGTACCTGTAGTGGTGCTATCTGGTGTTGTAGTGTCTGCTGTGGTCTCGGTTGTGGTGCTTTCTGTTGTTGTGGTACCTGTGGTGGTGCTTTCTGTTGTCGTAGTGTCTGTTGTGGTTTCGGCTGTTGTTGAACCTGTAGTGGTGCTTTCAATAGTTGTAGTGTCTGTTGTAGTCTCGGGTGTTGTGGTACCTGTAGTGGTACTTTCTGGTGTTGTTGTGTCTGTTGTGGTCTCTGTTGTTGTGCTTTCTGTTGTTGTGATACCAGTAGTAGTGCTTTCTGGTGTTGTGGTGTCTGTTGTGGTCTCAGTTGTGCTGCTTTCTGTTGTTGTTTTACCTGTGGTGGTGCTTTCTGTTGTTGTAGTTTCTGTTGTAGTCTCGACAGTTGGTGGCCCCAGTAGTGGTGCTTTCTGGTGTTGTAGTGTCTGTAGCGGCCTCGTCGTGGTGCTTTCTGTTGTTGTAGTATCTATTGTTGTGTCAACTGTTGTGGTACCTGTTTTGGTAATTTCTGGTGTTTGTTGTGTCTGTTGTGGTCTCTGTTGTTGTGCTTTCTGTTGTTGTAAGTACCTGTAGTGGTGCTTACTGGTGTTGTAGTGTCTGCTTGTGGTCTCGATTGTGGTGCTTTCTGTTGTTGTGGTACCTGTTGTTGGTGCTTTCTGTTGTCGTAGTGTCTGTTGTGGCCTCAGTTGTGCTGCTTTCTGTTGTTGTCGGTACCTGTGGTGGTGCTTTCTATTGTTGTAGTTTCTGTTGTAGTCTCGACAGTTGTGGCACCAGTAGTGGTGCTTCTGGTGTTGTAGTGTCTGTAGTGGCCTCGGTACGTGGTGCTTTTCTGTTGTTGTAGTATCTATTATTGTCTCAACTGTTGTGTACCTGTAGTGGTACTTTCTGGTGTTGTTGTGTCTGTTGTGGTCTCTGTTGTTGTGATTTCTGTTGTTGTTGTAGTACCTGTAGTGGTGCTTATCTGGTGTTGTAGTGTCTGCTGTGGTCTAACGGGTTTGTGGTGCTTTCTGTTGTTGTGGTACCATGTGGTGGTGCTTTCTGTTGTCGTAGTGTCTGTTGTGGTTTCGGCTGTTGTTGAGCCTGTAGTGGTGCTTTCCATCGTTGTAGTGTCTGTTGTAGTCTCGGGTTGTTGTGGTACCTGTAAGTGGTACTTTCTGGTGTTGTTGTGTCTGTTGTGGTCTCTGTTGTTGTGCTTTCTGTTGTTGTAGTACCTGTAGTGGTGCTTTCTGGTGTTGTAGTGTCTGTTGTGGTCTCGGTTGTGGTGCTTTCTGTTGTTGTGATACCAGTAGTAGTGCTTTCTGGTGTTGTGGTGTCTGTTGAGGTCTCAGTTGTGCTGCTTTCTGGTGTTGTTGTGTCTGTTGTGGTCTCTGTTGTTGTGCTTTCTGTTGTTGTAGTACCTGTAGTGGTGCTTTCTGGTGTTGTGTAGTGTCTGTTGTGGTCCTCGGTTGTGGTGCTTCTGTTGTTGTGATTCCAGTAGTAGTGCTTTTCTGGTGTTGTGGTGTCTGTTGAGGTCTCAGTTGTGCTGCTTTCTGGTGTTGTTGTGTCTGTTGTGGTCTCTGTTGTTGTGCTTTCTGTTGTTTGTAGTACCTGAAAGTGGTGCCTTACTGGTGTTGTAGTGTCTGCTGTGGTCTCGATTGTGGTGCTTTCTGTTGTTGTGGTACCTGTTGTGGTGCTTTCTGTTGTCGTAGTGTCTGTTGTGGCCTCAGTTGTGCTGCTTTCTGTTGTTGTGGTACCTGTGGTGGTGCTTTCTATTGTTGTAGTTTCTGTTGTAGTCTCGACAGTTGTGGCACCAGTAGTGGTGCTTTCTGGTGTTGTAGTGTCTGTAGTGGCCTCGGTCGTGGTGCTTTCTGTTGTTGTAGTATCTATTGTTGTCTCAACTGTTGTGGTACCTGTAGTGGTACTTTCTGGTGTTGTTGTGTCTGTTGTGGTCTCTGTTGTTGTGATTTCTGTTGTTGTTGTAGTACCTGTAGTGGTGCTTTCTGGTGTTGTAGTGTCTGCTGTGGTCTCGGTTGTGGTGCTTTCTGTTGTTGTGGTACCTGTGGTGGTGCTTTCTGTTGTCGTAGTGTCTGTTGTGGTTTCGGCTGTTGTTGAGCCTGTAGTGGTGCTTTCAATCATTGTAGTGTCTGTTGTAGTCTCGGTGTTGTGGTACCTGTAGTGGTACTTTCTGGTGTTGTTGTGTCTGTTGTGGTCTCTGTTGTTGTGCTTTCTGTTGTTGTAGTACCTGTAGTGGTGCTTTCTGGTGTTGTAGTGTCTGTTGTGGTCTCGGTTGTGGTGCTTTCTGTTGTTGTGATACCAGTAGTAGTGCTTTCTGGTGCTGTGGTGTCTGTTGAGGTCTCAGTTGTGCTGCTTTCTGGTGTTGTTGTGTCTGTTGTGGTCTCTGTTGTTGTGCTTTCTGTTGTTGTAGTACCTGTAGTGGTGCTTTCTGGTGTTGTAGTGTCTGCTGTGGTCTCGGTTGTGGTGCTTTCTGTTGTTGTGGTACCTGTGGTGGTGCTTTTGTTGTTGTAGTTTCTGTTGTAGTCTCGACAGTTGTGGCACCAGTAGTGGTGCTTTCTGTGTTGTAGTGTCTGTGTGGCCTCGGTCGTGGTGCTTTCTGTTTTGTAGTATCTATTGTTGTCTCAACTGTTGTGATACCTGTAGTGGTACTTTCTGGTGTTGTTGTGTCTGTTGTGGTCTCTGTTGTTGTG
>NW_020526822.1:0-30148 GCF_003368295.1 Carassius auratus
CCGGATTTGAACCCGGGACCTCTCGCACCCAAAGCGAGAATCATACCCCTAGACCAACGAGCCTTCCTGTGCTGGGCTGAGAAAAAAGAGCTACTGCAGCATCAATAAAAAGAAGGAACATGAACTAACGTGGAAGCAATCAAAGACCTCGAGACAGTGTTAAGGCTAACGAACGCAAGTGGCCTCTTAACTGACCTAAAAATGTGGCTGTATCTAACAGTAGAGGGATGTTAGGAGGACAGCTGAAACTGTCAGATGTCACTTAGACCAGCGGTTCTCAATTCCAGTCCTCGAGCCCCCTGCTCTTCAGATTTTGTATGTTTCTCGTATAGCTTCAGACATTTGTTCCATTCAAACGTAAGTGCCCTGAGAAGTGGACATCACATGACATCCCTCCGTGATTCAAGTTCAGAGCGTATGTGTACGTTCAGTTCAAAGTGACTAACACAGAGGTGTACAGAGGTATACAGAGGTATATGATGTCACACTTGTCCCATGTGTGAAGACGTTGCGCAGCGCAAATCCGTGAACCAATGTTCCAAAGTGAAGTAACTTCGACGGATTTCCCCTGCTCAGGGAGTGGGAGCATGAACACTGTGTAGGGACCATGTCAAATCGCAAGGAGCTCACTTCTAATGAGCTGATTATCCAAATCAGGTGTGCTAACAAAGAGAGACATGCAAATTGCAGACCTTTGGGAAGCGAGGACTGGAATGGGAACCGCGTTCCTTATTCTTTAAGTCAGTGTGAGAAAAAGAGGTGAGAAGTTGTCTGCGTGACCGAGTGATGCAAGGTGGTCTGCATAATACAAGAATCCGCACATGCATACTGGCGTAACAAGACCGAGAAGGTCCTTAACACAAAAGCTAAATCTCTTTGTTAATTCGACAACACAATCGCGGCCAGTGCAAAGGTGCAAGCCCAGAGGAGGGACGGCCTCTTTGCATCAAGCCGGTTCATTCGCAGCTATGCTCGTCATTCTTGAAAGGCCAGGGGAATTAGCTCAAATGGTAGAGCGCTCGCTTAGCATGCGAGAGGTAGCGGGATCGATGCCCGCATTCTCCAAGTTGGCTCCTGCCCTTTTACTCACACATCCCTAAATCAGTGGTTTTCAATCCTGTCCTGGAGGCATCCCTGCCCTGCACATTTTGCATTTCCCTCATCTACACACACCAGTTTCAAATCATCAGCTCATTAATAGAGACTGCAAGACTGATTTGGGTGTGTTAATAAGGGCATACGAAATGTTCAGGACAGGGTTGTCCGGAAAGGTTTGAAAACCATTGCCCTAAAGAGACCGACTGAGCACTGACGCAATGCTGCGACACTCCCACGTTAGCTTTTTTGGGTCTCACAGCTGCCAAAAAGTATTTCAGACATGGTCCTGTGCAAATTGGTTGCAAAACATTGCCATTTTACACACAGTTCCCTAAAGCAGTGGTTTTCAAACCTGTCCTGGAGGCACCCCTGCCCTACACATTTTGAATGTTTCCCTCATCTATCACACCTGTTTCAAATCATCAACTCATTGATAGAGACCGCAAGACCTTATTTGGGTGTGTCTAATAAGGCAGACAATCAAACTGTGCAGGGCAGGGGTGCCTCCAGGACAGGTTTGAGAACCACTGCCCTAAAGAGACCGACTGGGCATCGATGCAATGCTGCCACAGTCTCTACGTTAGTTAATTTTTTTGGACTCAAAGCTGCCAAAAAGTATTTCAGACATGGTCCTGCGCAAATTGGTTGCAAAAAGTGGTCCCACCGCGATTTGAACTCGGATCACTGGATTCAGAGTGCTAACCATTACACCATGAAACCTTACCTGGAGCAGCCGTTGCTCACAGGGCCACAAAGACTGTCACCAGTGCCAACTAGTGCTGTTTTTTCTTTTCCTGCGGCAAGAAACCACACAGGTTCCACCGAGATTCGAACTCAGATCGCTGGATTCAAAGCCCAGAGTGCTGACCATTACACCATGGAACCGAAACTGCTTGTTTGGTGGCCAACTGGGAAACAGATAGCTCCGTGGCAGTGGGGAAGCAGTTATACAGAGAAGTTGGAACCCAGTGATTTTTGGTCACTGGCCCGCCTCAAAAACGGAAAAGAGTGAGAGATTTTGCCGAAACCCGGGATCGAACCAGGGACCTTTAGATCTTCAGTCTAACGCTCTCCCAACTCCGCCAAAGCTGGGGAACAATTGTCTGTATAAGAAGGGGGGGAAGAGGGGAGAGAGAGGAAGAGAAGCGCGAGAAATTCAGGAAATCGTAGGTTCGAATCCACGCTGTCACATAAAGTTATGCGTGTATTTGTTAAAAATCGTAAATCGATTGTTTCGTGTCCAAGTTTGATTTTAAAAGTAATGTATTTGAATTTAATTATTGTTTCGTTTCTAAGATTGATTTTGACAGTAATGTTTTTGATTTAATAATTCTTTCGTTTCTAAGATTGATTTTTATTTTATTCTCATTATCATTATCATTAGTCAAAGTGCATTTATTAAGGCAATCATTTCCTGTGGCAGTAGGGACAAAATAACCTCCTTATTACGGCATTCACACTTTATTGTATCATATTACTTACTGCAAAGCTACACGTGACACTGAATTTAACTGTAAACTGAATGTCATTACATTCAATAAAACAAATAAATACAACACACCAGTCAAAGAGAAATATATTTATTAACTATATACATATTTAAAAAAATGTAGGAAAAGTACTAAATTCAATATAAAATTAAGAATTTTAAGTGCACACGCTATATAAAATAAGTACAAAAAAATATATAAATATATACATCAAAATCTACACATTTTGGTATTTTACTTTATACTGCTTCCTCTACACATAAACCTTTCTATAATAATAATAATAATAGTTTAACTTTATTTAATATGTATATATATTTCCATATGTATTATAGTGTATTCACATACATACCCACATGTTTATAATAATAATAAATAATAATAATAATAATAATACAAGATAAAAAAAAGTGCACAGTATAACTCTTTAACATTAAATATGGCTGGAAGATAAAAAACAGAACAGATCCAACCAAGAGAACAAAATGAATGTATCACACATAAATAAATGAGTTATCTTCTCATAATCTGTAACCACTGCTCCTTCGTAATTGTTTCTTTATTAGGGCAATATATTTTGCCTTTGTACTGGCTATGGCCAGTTTCTTGAGTACGAAATTGGCCACACTTTCTGCACGAATTTGCTTTTACAGTGCGATTGTACGATCGTTTGGTTGGAGTGGCTGTGTCATTTGCAGGTGGCTCAGAGGAAATTGCTCCAGGGTTAATGGTGGAAAATGGGGCTGGGCAGGGCACCAGAAACATCTGAGACACAACAGGGGCAGTGGGTGTGTCAGGAACCAATGGGTGTGGTGCTGTCGGCCTGGGACAAATTGTCCTTAGCTGGCTGGACGTGGCTGAACGCTGAGGGTGTACGGCTGATGGCCAGATTGAAGTTGCTGTGGCAGATGTACAGGTAGCTGAGGGCGCAATCTTTCTAAACTTTGTCTTTGCCTGTCCAGCTGTGTCTGGTGGCATCTGGTAGGTATGCAACTGGTGGCTATATTGTGGAGGCACAACAGGCTGTACTCGTGCTGGAGGCAAAACATCCAAAGCCACTGGACGTGCCTCTGGAAGGTCCAGCCCTTGCAACAGCAAGGAGACCTCCTGACCCTTTAAACGGTTATTGTGCCATGTCGTAAGGGTCCTCTGATTTACCTCAACTAGCTGAAGGGTTGTGTCACTCATCACCGTTCCATTGCTCAGGATTAGCTGCCGAATTTTTCTGTAATCACGAAGAATGAGATCCCATCTAGACAGACATTCTGTCCGCTGTTTCTTGGGGCTTCGGTGGATGTTACATAACCTTATGAAAATCATTTCAACAAGGCGACAGCAATTAGGCCACTGTGCTGGAGAGCCGCTAGAACCCAAAACACACCTTTTTGTGCTGTCGACACCAGGAGTGAAGACAGCTTTCTTTTTTGGGGACCTAAAACGTCCTGTAAGTAGCCTGTCTTGATGACGAGCAGCATACACCACCCTGTCTTTATCAAATTTGTCCAGGTTCTGCCACAGACCCACAATGGTCGCAACTTGTTGGTTGGTAAGTGTGAGGCTTGTCTGTGTGCGCAGCTCCACCAGACACTCTGCCAACGCATCCACCCGGTCCATTCCAGGAATGCAGTGTTCGTCAACAGCCTGGAAATATATAACTGTTGGTTAGGTATTTACATGCTGTTAAGTAAGTTTACTGCTTAATGGCAGATAACTAAATGAGTGACAATTTCGTATAGAAAAGGAAATTTTACCATTGCTGAGGGCACTGGTGTATCTAAAGGATCCTGGACCACTGGGTACTGGTGCAGCTGAAGGAGCCCGGACTCTGAGCAGTGGTGGAGCCTGGACACTGGGCAGTGGTGGAGTCTGGACACTGGGCAGTGGTGCAGCTACACTGGGCACTGGTGCAGCTGAAGGAGCCCGGACTCTGAGCAGTGGTGGAGCCTGGACACTGGGCACTCGGTGCAGCTGAAGGAGCCCGGACTCTGAACAATGGTGGAGCCTGGACACTGAGCAGTGATGCAGCTACACTGGGCACTGGTGCAGTTGAAGGAGCCCGGACTCTGAGCAGTGGTGGAGCCTGGACACTGGGCAGTGGTGGAGTCTGGACACTGGGCAGTGGTGTAGTTTGGACACTGGGCAATGGTGGAGTCTGGACACTGGGCAATGGTGGAGTCTGGACACTGGGCAGTGGTGGAGTCTGGACACTGGGCAATGGTGGAGTCTGGACACTGGGCAGTGGTGGAGTCTGGACAATGGGCAGTGGTGGAATTTTGACACTGGGCAGTGGTGCAGCTGTAGGAGCCTGGACACTGGGAACTGGTGCAGCTGGTAGAACTGGTGGACCTGAAAGGACTAAGTCATCTGATGCCACAAGATTTGCCACTGTGGCTTCCTCTCCAAAGAAATCAATGAAACCCTCATCCTTTTCCACTTGCTCCTCCACATCTATCTCCTCCAGCAATTGAGAGGTCCTATCAGAGGTAGGGCACATGTCCTCCAGGGGCTGACTATTCTGCCTCAACAAGTACTGTACTCCCAATGAGCTCCCCTGAGGAAATATTTGTAACAGGAAACATTTTTAATGGAAATTATGCAGAAAGGTTTATTTAGAAATGCAGTAAATATTTTGTTGTCCACTTCTGTATGAACAATATATATCTAATTCAGAGGGTATCATAAAAAGACAGGATTACTCTATATTCTACTATGTATTTATTTTCTGCCCTGAAACCTAGAACACAGAATAATGTATAAATATTCTGGTAGTATAATTTTTCTCTGATATGTCAAAATTACATTATTATTGTCCAAAAGCACTTGTAATTTTACCAAAAACATGCTACATCATGAGCTGCATTTATCAAAATATTTTTACCTGTGTATACTGCAGGTGGAGTGAAGCTAGGGACCAATTTCCTGCCATACAACTTATTGTAGTTCTCATTGACAGAGTAAAACAGCTCCCCTGTGTAAGAGCGCAGAGTTGAACCTCCATCTGCAACAGCAGCTTCAGCCCGGTCCTGATTCCAGCGTAATAAACCTTCCAGGAGATAAATCTGGAAGTTCAGGCTGTTTGCGCTGTTCCCTAGAAAAAGAAATAGAAAGCCAAATATTGCTTTGAGAAAATGCAAAACATAAAATTTAATCTGCAAATATCTTGATAAACAGGAATTAGTGGCAAAATGTGGTATATTCTGACATGACAAACCTGGAATAAATCTGTTTAGGTGGCAGTGAAATGATTCCAGGGATGTGGAGCCTCTGGCACAACGATAAGTTTTTAGAACCACCCCACCCTTGCTTGTAGTTCCAGTTTCAGTATAGAGCGGCACATTTGGAGGGTCTTGGATACAGGTGATGTGCTGCCTCTGGACATTCCAGATGTGCTGCATTCTCACACTGTCAAGTAGAGGAACTCCAAGAGCATCATTCCCCTTGCCACCCATGAGCTCTCTGATGAGCATATCAAGGAGGCGGAAAGTGGTTTCTTCTCCCCGTGTTCTCCTCCTGCAGTGCTGGAGCAGCTCAGCTTTAGTTAAATGATGGTCCAGTTCTGCCTCCGACAGAGTAGGCCAGCCCTGTTGGATGAGTTGCTCCCTTTTGGCCTGTCTCAGCAGAGTGAGATCCCCTGCATCCCACTCAAAAATACAGGATGACAGCCTTGCCATAAAAGTAGGGTACAACTGGTGGGCGTCAGTGGTGCACCCTACTGCCAGACGTCGCATAAAATGCCAAATGTCTAGGCGGACGATGACATCTGGCCAGCCGCTGAACCGCCTCTTCAATTTAGTCTCTCCCACTTTCTTGCAACAATCACAGTCCACATAAATGATAGTGGGAGGATCAACACCAGCACTCCGGTATCGCTCCATGAGCCCTGCAGCCATGAGGTCTAACCCAGCCCCTTCATTCGCAGTCAGGACACTCATCAGCACCTGACCTATCTCATTGCCCACTGAGGTAAGCCACTGTGCTGTGCCTTTCGCAGGCCCGCTCAACTTCTTGGTGATCTGAAAGAAACAATAAGCATAGCAAATAATACAACATGCATCCAAATCAGTTACACTGAAAAAAATAAAGCTCTCTTGGTCTAACAATACATTATAGATAAGGGTACAGTCAATTAAGCAGCTTATCTGACCTTCTTAGTTGAATCCATTTTTAAGATTGATCCATACGTGGATGTTATGCTGGCCTTTATGTGATCGAGCCTGTTGAGAATGTCCTGACTATATACAGTGAGGAGCCATTTGTAGCTGGGTACTGAAGCAAGTGGTGGTGGCTCCTGGAAGTGCAGCGGATGCAGGCCACGATTATCAAAAAAGGCCACACACTCTGATGTGTACCGAAGCGCACGTTTCAACCACTCCTCACTGTGGTTCTCTCTCAGCTGGCCGATGATCCTCACTGGGCCATTCCCCATGCCCCTCTCACGCAGCAAGCGAAGAACCCGAATGTCACAGGCATACCTTGGAAAAAAGCATTCATTTAAGTATCTTATTATAAGGTATCTAATTATTGTAGGAAATATTTATCAGAAAGGGTAGCACATAAGTGAAAATGACTGCAAAATAATTACTTGCGTGTGAGGATGACCCTGAATTCAGATCGATGGGCCAGGTCCAACTGCTGCAGCACAGCTTGACTCCAGGACAGATAGCTGGTTCTACACCTGGTGCAGATCAGGGTCTCTGTCACCAGGTTGTAGTATCTGTCAATGTCTAACACCTGTCGTACCCTCCTGTGCAGTCCACCACCACACAGCTGTTGCCTGGCACAGGCAGGGTTAGTACACTGGAGCCGCACCTTCCACAGCTTATATGGCATCCAGAGCAAGAGACGCTGTGAAAAAAACCTATCAGGTGTTGGAGCTTGGTGGTACAACAGGGCTGGTGGTGGGGGGTGATACCACAACTGTAGGTTTTCACGCAGCTCCAGCTTTCCCTTTGCACCAACCCTAAAAAGTGCTTCTGACACCCACTTCTGGTCTTGCTGTGGCATTGTCTGTGGCCACAGAAGGGGGAGATCTTCTGGCTGAGATGAGACCTGCTGATATTATAAAAAACACTGGTTTAAATAAAAGCTAAGAGAGCATTAAATGATGAAGACATGTATATATTTTGAATGAGATCTTACTGGGCTCCTCACAACAGTATTCTCAGAAACAGTTGATGGCGTTGCTGTTTTTTTGATGCGTTGTGAACTCTGAGGTGGAGGAAGGAAGAAGGAAGAGGAGGACTGGATGACGGGCTGATGAGGTTTGGGGGATGGAGGAGGATGAGGATCAGAGGGTGGACATGAAACTGTAGCTGAACTGGAGTGCTCTAACATCTGTGGAGTCAAACATTATGAATAATTTATTAAGGGGATTGCCATGTTTTTAATACATTAAAATTACATAGTGATAAAGTCATGATGACATTATAAAAGTCTTGATGTCTTTTAATATTAACCTGAGAGGTTTTCCTCTGGGTGCTCAAATTAGGTTTTGCTGCTGCCACATGTGAGCCTCCAAACCTTGACTTTTCAAACTAAAAAGATTTGTCATGGTTAGTGATAACAAAACCCTAACACTATAGTTAAAGGTTGAGATGTTTCAGTATCTGCAGTGATGCATGCAATAGTGTGGTCTGCTTACCATTGACAATGTCAGTTTAGGTCTCTTTGCAGGACATGACACATCGCTGACAGAGGGTGTGCTTTGGGCCGGGGTGCTCTGTGATGCTTCCCCTGTGACTGGTGGATGAACCTGTGACACATGCATAAAGTACAAAACAGTCTTCCTAATGTGATTTTAGATATAAAGACACATTGATGTTGCAAACACATCTATCTATTTATGCAACTTGAACCAGGCTAATTGAAGTTACCTTGTGAAAGCCACAAATACATGTCTGAGCTTCCTTCAGAAGAGTGGTCTGTCCCCTCATTTGCAGAGGGCACTTTTCTATCTGTGAACATGAATTATACCTCTGACACTGGATCTCAAAACAGCAATAAGTCATCATAATTATATCAATATAACATTGTATTTACATGTAATTACTTAACCATACACATAAATAAAAATACCACAATGTATTGTCAAAAAAGTTTGTTAGTTTGCCCATGAATCTAGCTGCATAACTTACCTTCTGATACATCTCATGCCATCTTTTTTGTCGGGGAGAAGGTCTATTCCCCTGTGTAGATGGCCAAACTCCTGTTTGGGCAAAACTCTCCAGACGCGCAAGCCATTCAGCATTACTCATGCCTTTGTGAGACTTAGCTGAAGCCATGTCGTTGCCTGAAACACTACATAACACGTTACACTAACTGCCATTGTAGCCTGTAGCATTTACCCTCCTGTTGTGTTCATTTCATGATAGCTAGTTGTGTTCCTGGTCCAGAACGACCGCCATATTATAGCAGATTATAAGTTCATTATAATACACATATTATCTTACATATAACATGTTGTGATTTATTTATTTATTATTTAATGCCATGTCAGCAGCAGGGGCTATATTCATGCCAAGAGGAAACATTTCAATTGCACAATTCAGTCATATATATAATGTCAAAACAATTATATAACATTTATATATATATATATATATATATATATATATATATATATATATATATATATATATATATATATATATATATATATATATATATATATGTTTGTATGTATGTGTGTATGTTTGTACAAATATAAAAAAATACATATAATAAGATTATAACAAGAATAAAAGTATAAGAACAATTACATAGAGTCTTAACAAGTTGTGATAGATCTTTCTATTATGGCTGTATGTCTCAATGACCTAGGCTCATACAACACGTTTATGAGTATAAATAAATAAATAAATATATAGCATTATGGATTAATTTGACTAAAACAAATACTCAGATTAAACATATTGTGGTCTTTCAACTGTGTCCATGTGATAAGGGCATGAACCTGAATGTATAAACTTATCCATTCACTTCTTTTGACTGGTCATAACATATGTACAAACATATAACATACGTGTAAAAGTTAAACAAAACATTAACATTTTCCAAATTTATTTTGTGTGTTCAAATGCCGCATTTGGAAAAAGCTGTAGAACCTTATTACAATTAAATAAAAAGCATTTTTTTTTTCATTGAGAAAACTTGTTAATCGGTTAAATTCGACATATTTACAGTTACGTTAGCTCCGGTCGTAATAGTATTTACACATCAGTGACAGTTGACGTTACGTAGTATCAAGCGGTAATCATAGGCTAATTTACATGGCCAATCTTGCTATTCCTAAAGAACAAAAATCCTAAACCATTTCATTCATATCAAGATATAAATAACATACATGAGCGGAATGTAAATAATTTAACGTTACCTGAGCGGAGATTACATGCAATTGGCGAGGACGTGCGTGATTGGTGTATGAGAAATAGACCTTGCCATTTCATTGGACGCGGAAAAATAGAGATCGCAACGTGATTGATTTATAAAAGATAGAAGTCGTAACGTGATTGGTTTTTAAAAGATAGAAGTCGTAACGTGATTGGTTTTCAAAAGATAGAGGTCGTACCGTGATTGGTTTTCAAAAGATAGAGGTCATAACGTGATTGGTTTTTAAAAGATAGAAGTCGGCATACTATTGGATTAATTTTACAGACTTGTGGTTGTCAGGTACCGCCATTTCGGCCACAACAAGCTCCTGCTTAGCAAGCAGGGATTTCAGTGAGATCACCCTACTCTTTGTCACAGGAGAAGAGCAGAGCAGAGATGAGCCCCCAGACAATAAAAACAGCTGGCCAGTACGGGGATCGAACCCGCGACCTTGGCGTTATTAGCACCACGCTCTAACCATCTGAGCTAACCGGCCTCCCTTAGCCATCTGCCTCTACCCGATTGAATAAAAAACTGCCTCAATGTTAGTGAACGCAATGAGACAACAAAGCTTCACGTTTTATCCCGACCAAGGGCTCGTCCGGGATTTGAACCCGGGACCTCTCGCACCCAAAGCGAGAATCATACCCCTAGACCAACGAGCCTTCCTGTGCTGGGCTGAGAAAAAAGAGCTACTGCAGCATCAATAAAAGAAGGAACATGAACTAACGTGGAAGCAATCAAAGACCTCGAGACAGTGTTAAAGGCTAACGAACGCAAGTTGGCCTCTTAACTGACCTAAAAATGTGGCTGTATCTAACATGTAGAGGGATGTTAGGGAGGACAGCTGAAACTGTCAGATGTCACTTAGACCAGCGGTTCTCAATTCCAGTCCTCGAGCCCCCTGCTCTTCAGATTTTGTATGTTTCTCGTATAGCTTCAGACATTTGTTCCATTCAAACGTAAGTGCCCTGAGAAGTGGACATCACATGACATCCCTCCGTGATTCAAGTTCAGAGCGTATGTGTACGTTCAGTTCAAAGTGACTAACACAGAGGTGTACAGAGGTATACAGAGGTATATGATGTCACACTTGTCCATGTGTGAAGACGTTGCGCAGCGCAAATCCGTGAACCAATGTTCCAAAGTGAAGTAAACTTCGACGGATTTCCCCTGCTCAGGGAGTGGGGAGCAATGAACACTGTGTAGGGACCATGTCAATCGCAAGGAGCTCACTTCTAATGAGCTGATTATCCAAATCAGGTGTGCTAACAAAGAGAGACATGCAAAATATGCAGACCTTTGGGAAGCGAGGACTGGAATGGAGATGCGCTTCCTTATTCTTTAAGTCAGTGTGAGAAAAAGAGGTGAGAAGTTGTCTGCGTGACCCGAGTGATGCAAGGTGGTCTGCATAATACAAGAATCCGCACATGCATACTGGCGTAACAAGACCGAGAAGGTCCTTTAACACAAAAGCTAAATCTCTTTGTTAATTCGACAACACAATCGCGGCCAGTGCAAAGGTGCAAGCCCAGAGGAGGGACGGCCTCTTTGCATCAAGCCGGTCATTCGCAGCTATGCTCGTCATTCTTGAAAGGCCAGGGGAATTAGCTCAAATAGTAGAGCGCTCGCTTAGCATGCGAGAGGTAGCGGGATCGATGCCCGCATTCTCCAAGTTGGCTCCTGCCCTTTTACTCACACATCCCTAAATCAGTGGTTTTCAATCCTGTCCTGGAGGCATCCCTGCCCTGCACATTTTGCATTTCCCCTCATCTAACACACCAGTTTCAAATCATCAGCTCATTAATAGAGACTGCAAGACCTGATTTGGGTGTGTCTAATAAGGGAGACATACGAAATGTTCAGGACAGGGTTGCCTCCAGGAAAGGTTTGAAAACCATTGCCCTAAAGAGACCGACTGAGCACTGACGCAATGCTGCGACACTCCCACGTTAGCTTTTTTTGGGGCTCACAGCTGCCAAAAAGTATTTCAGACATGGTCCTGTGCAAATTGGTTGCAAAACATTGCCATTTTACACACAGTTCCCTAAAGCAGTGGTTTTCAAACCTGTCCTGGAGGCACCCCTGCCCTACACATTTTGAATGTTTCCCTCATCTATCACACCTGTTTCAAATCATCAACTCATTGATAGAGACCGCAAGACCTTATTTGGGTGTGTCTAATAAGGCAGACAATCAAACTGTGCAGGGCAGGGGTGCCTCCAGGACAGGTTTGAGAACCAGTGCCCTAAAGAGACCGACTGGGCATCGATGCAATGCTGCCACAGTCTCTACGTTAGTTAATTTTTTTGGACTCAAAGCTGCCAAAAAGTATTTCAGACATGGTCCTGCGCAAATTGGTTGCAAAAAGTGGTCCCACCGCGATTTGAACTCTGATCGCTGGATTCTGAGTGCTAACCATTACACCATGAAACCTTACCTGGAGCAGCCGTTGCTCACAGGGCCACAAAGACTGTCACCAGGGCCAACCTAGTGCTGTTTTTATCTTTTCCTGCGGCAAGAAAGCACACAGGTTCCACCGAGATTCGAACTCAGATCACTGGATTCAAAGCCCAGAGTGCTGACCATTACACCATGGAACCGAAACTGCTTGTTTGGTGGCCAACTGGGAAACAGATAGCTCCGTGGCAGTGGGGAAGCAGTTATACAGAGAAGTTGGAACCCAGTGATTTTTGGTCACTGGCCCGCCTCAAAAAACGGAAAAGAGTGAGAGATTTTGCCAAGGGCTCGTCCGGGATTTGAACCCAGGACCTCTCGCACCCAAAGCGAGAATCATACCCCTAGACCAACGAGCCTTCCTGTGCTGGGCTCAGAAAAAAGAGCTACTGCAGCATCAATAAAAGAAGGAACATGAACTAACGTGGAAGCAATCAAAGACCTCGAGACAGTGTTAAAGGCTAACGAACGCAAGTTGGCCTCTTAACTGACCTAAAAATGTGGCTGTATCTAACATGTAGAGGGATGTTAGGGAGGACAGCTGAAACTGTCAGATGTCACTTAGACCAGCGGTTCTCAATTCCAGTCCTCGAGCCCCCTGCTCTTCAGATTTTGTATGTTTCTCGTATAGCTTCAGACATTTGTTCCATTCAAACGTAAGTGCCCTGAGAAGTGGACATCACATGACATCCCTCCGTGATTCAAGTTCAGAGCGTATGTGTACGTTCAGTTCAAAGTGACTAACACAGAGGTGTACAGAGGTATACAGAGGTATATGATGTCACACTTGTCCATGTGTGAAGACGTTGCGCAGCGCAAATCCGTGAACCAATGTTCCAAAGTGAAGTAAACTTCGACGGATTTCCCCTGCTCAGGGAGTGGGGAGCAATGAACACTGTGTAGGGACCATGTCAATCGCAAGGAGCTCACTTCTAATGAGCTGATTATCCAAATCAGGTGTGCTAACAAAGAGAGACATGCAAAATATGCAGACCTTTGGGGAGCGAGGACTGGAATGGAGAACCGCTTCCTTATTCTTTAAGTCAGTGTGAGAAAAAGAGGTGAGAAGTTGTCTGCGTGACCCGAGTGATGCAAGGTGGTCTGCATAATACAAGAATCCGCACATGCATACTGGCGTAACAAGACCGAGAAGGTCCTTTAACACAAAAGCTAAATCTCTTTGTTAATTCGACAACACAATCGCGGCCAGTGCAAAGGTGCAAGCCCAGAGGAGGGACGGCCTCTTTGCATCAAGCCGGTCATTCGCAGCTATGCTCGTCATTCTTGAAAGGCCAGGGGAATTAGCTCAAATGGTAGAGCGCTCGCTTAGCATGCGAGAGGTAGCGGGATCGATGCCCGCATTCTCCAAGTTGGCTCCTGCCCTTTTACTCACACATCCCTAAATCAGTGGTTTTCAATCCTGTCCTGGAGGCATCCCTGCCCTGCACATTTTGCATTTCCCCTCATCTAACACACCAGTTTCAAATCATCAGCTCATTAATAGAGACTGCAAGACCTGATTTGGGTGTGTCTAATAAGGGAGACATACGAAATGTTCAGGACAGGGTTGCCTCCAGGAAAGGTTTGAAAACCATTGCCCTAAAGAGACCGACTGAGCACTGACGCAATGCTGCGACACTCCCACGTTAGCTTTTTTTGGGGCTCACAGCTGCCAAAAAGTATTTCAGACATGGTCCTGTGCAAATTGGTTGCAAAACATTGCCATTTTACACACAGTTCCCTAAAGCAGTGGTTTTCAAACCTGTCCTGGAGGCACCCCTGCCCTACACATTTTGAATGTTTCCCTCATCTATCACACCTGTTTCAAATCATCAACTCATTGATAGAGACCGCAAGACCTTATTTGGGTGTGTCTAATAAGGCAGACAATCAAACTGTGCAGGGCAGGGGTGCCTCCAGGACAGGTTTGAGAACCAGTGCCCTAAAGAGACCGACTGGGCATCGATGCAATGCTGCCACAGTCTCTACGTTAGTTAATTTTTTTGGACTCAAAGCTGCCAAAAAGTATTTCAGACATGGTCCTGCGCAAATTGGTTGCAAAAAGTGGTCCCACCGCGATTTGAACTCGGATCACTGGATTCAGAGTGCTAACCATTACACCATGAAACCTTACCTGGAGCAGCCGTTGCTCACAGGGCCACAAAGACTGTCACCAGTGACAACCTAGTGCTGTTTTTATCTTTTCCTGCGGCAAGAAAGCACACAGGTTCCACCGAGATTCGAACTCAGATCGCTGGATTCAAAGCCCAGAGTGCTGACCATTACACCATGGAACCGAAACTGCTTGTTTGGTGGCCAACTGGGAAACAGATAGCTCCGTGGCAGTGGGGAAGCAGTTATACAGAGAAGTTGGAACCCAGTGATTTTTGGTCACTGGCCCGCCTCAAAAAACGGAAAAGAGTGGGAGATTTTGCCGAAACCCGGGATCGAACCAGGGACCTTTAGATCTTCAGTCTAACGCTCTCCCAACTGAGCTATTTCGGCCACAACAAGCTCCTGCTTAGCAAGCAGGGATTTCAGTGAGATCACCCTACTCTTTGTCACAGGAGAAGAGCAGAGCAGAGATGAGCCCCCAGACAATAAAAACAGCTGGCCAGTACGGGGATCGAACCCGCGACCTTGGCGTTATTAGCACCACGCTCTAACCATCTGAGCTAACCGGCCTCCCTTAGCCATCTGTCTCTACCCGATTGAATAAAAAACTGCCTCAATGTTAGTGAACGCAATGAGACAACAAAGCTTCACGTTTTATCGCGACCAAGGGCTCGTCCGGGATTTGAACCCGGGACCTCTCGCACCCAAAGCGAGAATCATACCCCTAGACCAACGAGCCTTCCTGTGCTGGGCCGAGAAAAAAGAGCTACTGCAGCATCAATAAAAGAAGGAACATGAACTAACGTGGAAGCAATCAAAGACCTCGAGACAGTGTTAAAGGCTAACGAACGCAAGTTGGCCTCTTAACTGACCTAAAAATGTGGCTGTATCTAACATGTAGAGGGATGTTAGGGAGGACAGCTGAAACTGTCAGATGTCACTTAGACCAGCGGTTCTCAATTCCAGTCCTCGAGCCCCCTGCTCTTCAGATTTTGTATGTTTCTCGTATAGCTTCAGACATTTGTTCCATTCAAACGTAAGTGCCCTGAGAAGTGGACATCACATGACATCCCTCCGTGATTCAAGTTCAGAGCGTATGTGTACGTTCAGTTCAAAGTGACTAACACAGAGGTGTACAGAGGTATACAGAGGTATATGATGTCACACTTGTCCATGTGTGAAGACGTTGCGCAGCGCAAATCCGTGAACCAATGTTCCAAAGTGAAGTAAACTTCGACGGATTTCCCCTGCTCAGGGAGTGGGGAGCAATGAACACTGTGTAGGGACCATGTCAATCGCAAGGAGCTCACTTCTAATGAGCTGATTATCCAAATCAGGTGTGCTAACAAAGAGAGACATGCAAAATATGCAGACCTTTGGGGAGCGAGGACTGGAATGGAGAACCGCTTCCTTATTCTTTAAGTCAGTGTGAGAAAAAGAGGTGAGAAGTTGTCTGCGTGACCCGAGTGATGCAAGGTGGTCTGCATAATACAAGAATCCGCACATGCATACTGGCGTAACAAGACCGAGAAGGTCCTTTAACACAAAAGCTAAATCTCTTTGTTAATTCGACAACACAATCGCGGCCAGTGCAAAGGTGCAAGCCCAGAGGAGGGACGGCCTCTTTGCATCAAGCCGGTCATTCGCAGCTATGCTCGTCATTCTTGAAAGGCCAGGGGAATTAGCTCAAATGGTAGAGCGCTCGCTTAGCATGCGAGAGGTAGCGGGATCGATGCCCGCATTCTCCAAGTTGGCTCCTGCCCTTTTACTCACACATCCCTAAATCAGTGGTTTTCAATCCTGTCCTGGAGGCATCCCTGCCCTGCACATTTTGCATTTCCCCTCATCTAACACACCAGTTTCAAATCATCAGCTCATTAATAGAGACTGCAAGACCTGATTTGGGTGTGTCTAATAAGGGAGACATACGAAATGTTCAGGACAGGGTTGCCTCCAGGAAAGGTTTGAAAACCATTGCCCTAAAGAGACCGACTGAGCACTGACGCAATGCTGCGACACTCCCACGTTAGCTTTTTTTGGGGCTCACAGCTGCCAAAAAGTATTTCAGACATGGTCCTGTGCAAATTGGTTGCAAAACATTGCCATTTTACACACAGTTCCCTAAAGCAGTGGTTTTCAAACCTGTCCTGGAGGCACCCCTGCCCTACACATTTTGAATGTTTCCCTCATCTATCACACCTGTTTCAAATCATCAACTCATTGATAGAGACCGCAAGACCTTATTTGGGTGTGTCTAATAAGGCAGACAATCAAACTGTGCAGGGCAGGGGTGCCTCCAGGACAGGTTTGAGAACCAGTGCCCTAAAGAGACCGACTGGGCATCGATGCAATGCTGCCACAGTCTCTACGTTAGTTAATTTTTTTGGACTCAAAGCTGCCAAAAAGTATTTCAGACATGGTCCTGCGCAAATTGGTTGCAAAAAGTGGTCCCACCGCGATTTGAACTCGGATCACTGGATTCAGAGTGCTAACCATTACACCATGAAACCTTACCTGGAGCAGCCGTTGCTCACAGGGCCACAAAGACTGTCACCAGTGACAACCTAGTGCTGTTTTTATCTTTTCCTGCGGCAAGAAAGCACACAGGTTCCACCGAGATTCGAACTCAGATCGCTGGATTCAAAGCCCAGAGTGCTGACCATTACACCATGGAACCGAAACTGCTTGTTTGGTGGCCAACTGGGAAACAGATAGCTCCGTGGCAGTGGGGAAGCAGTTATACAGAGAAGTTGGAACCCAGTGATTTTTGGTCACTGGCCCGCCTCAAAAAACGGAAAAGAGTGGGAGATTTTGCCGAAACCCGGGATCGAACCAGGGACCTTTAGATCTTCAGTCTAACGCTCTCCCAACTGAGCTATTTCGGCCACAACAAGCTCCTGCTTAGCAAGCAGGGATTTCAGTGAGATCACCCTACTCTTTGTCACAGGAGAAGAGCAGAGCAGAGATGAGCCCCCAGACAATAAAAACAGCTGGCCAGTACGGGGATCGAACCCGCGACCTTGGCGTTATTAGCACCACGCTCTAACCATCTGAGCTAACCGGCCTCCCTTAGCCATCTGTCTCTACCCGATTGAATAAAAAACTGCCTCAATGTTAGTGAACGCAATGAGACAACAAAGCTTCACGTTTTATCGCGACCAAGGGCTCGTCCGGGATTTGAACCCGGGACCTCTCGCACCCAAAGCGAGAATCATACCCCTAGACCAACGAGCCTTCCTGTGCTGGGCCGAGAAAAAAGAGCTACTGCAGCATCAATAAAAGAAGGAACATGAACTAACGTGGAAGCAATCAAAGACCTCGAGACAGTGTTAAAGGCTAACGAACGCAAGTTGGCCTCTTAACTGACCTAAAAATGTGGCTGTATCTAACATGTAGAGGGATGTTAGGGAGGACAGCTGAAACTGTCAGATGTCACTTAGACCAGCGGTTCTCAATTCCAGTCCTCGAGCCCCCTGCTCTTCAGATTTTGTATGTTTCTCGTATAGCTTCAGACATTTGTTCCATTCAAACGTAAGTGCCCTGAGAAGTGGACATCACATGACATCCCTCCGTGATTCAAGTTCAGAGCGTATGTGTACGTTCAGTTCAAAGTGACTAACACAGAGGTGTACAGAGGTATACAGAGGTATATGATGTCACACTTGTCCATGTGTGAAGACGTTGCGCAGCGCAAATCCGTGAACCAATGTTCCAAAGTGAAGTAAACTTCGACGGATTTCCCCTGCTCAGGGAGTGGGGAGCAATGAACACTGTGTAGGGACCATGTCAATCGCAAGGAGCTCACTTCTAATGAGCTGATTATCCAAATCAGGTGTGCTAACAAAGAGAGACATGCAAAATATGCAGACCTTTGGGGAGCGAGGACTGGAATGGAGAACCGCTTCCTTATTCTTTAAGTCAGTGTGAGAAAAAGAGGTGAGAAGTTGTCTGCGTGACCCGAGTGATGCAAGGTGGTCTGCATAATACAAGAATCCGCACATGCATACTGGCGTAACAAGACCGAGAAGGTCCTTTAACACAAAAGCTAAATCTCTTTGTTAATTCGACAACACAATCGCGGCCAGTGCAAAGGTGCAAGCCCAGAGGAGGGACGGCCTCTTTGCATCAAGCCGGTCATTCGCAGCTATGCTCGTCATTCTTGAAAGGCCAGGGGAATTAGCTCAAATGGTAGAGCGCTCGCTTAGCATGCGAGAGGTAGCGGGATCGATGCCCGCATTCTCCAAGTTGGCTCCTGCCCTTTTACTCACACATCCCTAAATCAGTGGTTTTCAATCCTGTCCTGGAGGCATCCCTGCCCTGCACATTTTGCATTTCCCCTCATCTAACACACCAGTTTCAAATCATCAGCTCATTAATAGAGACTGCAAGACCTGATTTGGGTGTGTCTAATAAGGGAGACATACGAAATGTTCAGGACAGGGTTGCCTCCAGGAAAGGTTTGAAAACCATTGCCCTAAAGAGACCGACTGAGCACTGACGCAATGCTGCGACACTCCCACGTTAGCTTTTTTTGGGGCTCACAGCTGCCAAAAAGTATTTCAGACATGGTCCTGTGCAAATTGGTTGCAAAACATTGCCATTTTACACACAGTTCCCTAAAGCAGTGGTTTTCAAACCTGTCCTGGAGGCACCCCTGCCCTACACATTTTGAATGTTTCCCTCATCTATCACACCTGTTTCAAATCATCAACTCATTGATAGAGACCGCAAGACCTTATTTGGGTGTGTCTAATAAGGCAGACAATCAAACTGTGCAGGGCAGGGTGCCTCCAGGACAGGTTTGAGAACCAGTGCCCTAAAGAGACCGACTGGGCATCGATGCAATGCTGCCACAGTCTCTACGTTAGTTAATTTTTTTGGACTCAAAGCTGCCAAAAAGTATTTCAGACATGGTCCTGCGCAAATTGGTTGCAAAAAGTGGTCCCACCGCGATTTGAACTCGGATCACTGGATTCAGAGTGCTAACCATTACACCATGAAACCTTACCTGGAGCAGCCGTTGCTCACAGGGCCACAAAGACTGTCACCAGTGACAACCTAGTGCTGTTTTTATCTTTTCCTGCGGCAAGAAAGCACACAGGTTCCACCGAGATTCGAACTCAGATCGCTGGATTCAAAGCCCAGAGTGCTGACCATTACACCATGGAACCGAAACTGCTTGTTTGGTGGCCAACTGGGAAACAGATAGCTCCGTGGCAGTGGGGAAGCAGTTATACAGAGAAGTTGGAACCCAGTGATTTTTGGTCACTGGCCCGCCTCAAAAAACGGAAAAGAGTGGGAGATTTTGCCGAAACCCGGGATCGAACCAGGGACCTTTAGATCTTCAGTCTAACGCTCTCCCAACTGAGCTATTTCGGCCACAACAAGCTCCTGCTTAGCAAGCAGGGATTTCAGTGAGATCACCCTACTCTTTGTCACAGGAGAAGAGCAGAGCAGAGATGAGCCCCCAGACAATAAAAACAGCTGGCCAGTACGGGGATCGAACCCGCGACCTTGGCGTTATTAGCACCACGCTCTAACCATCTGAGCTAACCGGCCTCCCTTAGCCATCTGTCTCTACCCGATTGAATAAAAAACTGCCTCAATGTTAGTGAACGCAATGAGACTACAAAGCTTCACGTTTTATCGCGACCAAGGGCTCGTCCGGGATTTGAACCCGGGACCTCTCGCACCCAAAGCGAGAATCATACCCCTAGACCAACGAGCCTTCCTGTGCTGGGCCGAGAAAAAAGAGCTACTGCAGCATCAATAAAAGAAGGAACATGAACTAACGTGGAAGCAATCAAAGACCTCGAGACAGTGTTAAAGGCTAACGAACGCAAGTTGGCCTCTTAACTGACCTAAAAATGTGGCTGTATCTAACATGTAGAGGGATGTTAGGGAGGACAGCTGAAACTGTCAGATGTCACTTAGACCAGCGGTTCTCAATTCCAGTCCTCGAGCCCCCTGCTCTTCAGATTTTGTATGTTTCTCGTATAGCTTCAGACATTTGTTCCATTCAAACGTAAGTGCCCTGAGAAGTGGACATCACATGACATCCCTCCGTGATTCAAGTTCAGAGCGTATGTGTACGTTCAGTTCAAAGTGACTAACACAGAGGTGTACAGAGGTATACAGAGGTATATGATGTCACACTTGTCCATGTGTGAAGACGTTGCGCAGCGCAAATCCGTGAACCAATGTTCCAAAGTGAAGTAAACTTCGACGGATTTCCCCTGCTCAGGGAGTGGGGAGCAATGAACACTGTGTAGGGACCATGTCAATCGCAAGGAGCTCACTTCTAATGAGCTGATTATCCAAATCAGGTGTGCTAACAAAGAGAGACATGCAAAATATGCAGACCTTTGGGGAGCGAGGACTGGAATGGAGAACCGCTTCCTTATTCTTTAAGTCAGTGTGAGAAAAAGAGGTGAGAAGTTGTCTGCGTGACCCGAGTGATGCAAGGTGGTCTGCATAATACAAGAATCCGCACATGCATACTGGCGTAACAAGACCGAGAAGGTCCTTTAACACAAAAGCTAAATCTCTTTGTTAATTCGACAACACAATCGCGGCCAGTGCAAAGGTGCAAGCCCAGAGGAGGGACGGCCTCTTTGCATCAAGCCGGTCATTCGCAGCTATGCTCGTCATTCTTGAAAGGCCAGGGGAATTAGCTCAAATGGTAGAGCGCTCGCTTAGCATGCGAGAGGTAGCGGGATCGATGCCCGCATTCTCCAAGTTGGCTCCTGCCCTTTTACTCACACATCCCTAAATCAGTGGTTTTCAATCCTGTCCTGGAGGCATCCCTGCCCTGCACATTTTGCATTTCCCCTCATCTAACACACCAGTTTCAAATCATCAGCTCATTAATAGAGACTGCAAGACCTGATTTGGGTGTGTCTAATAAGGGAGACATACGAAATGTTCAGGACAGGGTTGCCTCCAGGAAAGGTTTGAAAACCATTGCCCTAAAGAGACCGACTGAGCACTGACGCAATGCTGCGACACTCCCACGTTAGCTTTTTTTGGGGCTCACAGCTGCCAAAAAGTATTTCAGACATGGTCCTGTGCAAATTGGTTGCAAAACATTGCCATTTTACACACAGTTCCCTAAAGCAGTGGTTTTCAAACCTGTCCTGGAGGCACCCCTGCCCTACACATTTTGAATGTTTCCCTCATCTATCACACCTGTTTCAAATCATCAACTCATTGATAGAGACCGCAAGACCTTATTTGGGTGTGTCTAATAAGGCAGACAATCAAACTGTGCAGGGCAGGGGTGCCTCCAGGACAGGTTTGAGAACCAGTGCCCTAAAGAGACCGACTGGGCATCGATGCAATGCTGCCACAGTCTCTACGTTAGTTAATTTTTTTGGACTCAAAGCTGCCAAAAAGTATTTCAGACATGGTCCTGCGCAAATTGGTTGCAAAAAGTGGTCCCACCGCGATTTGAACTCGGATCACTGGATTCAGAGTGCTAACCATTACACCATGAAACCTTACCTGGAGCAGCCGTTGCTCACAGGGCCACAAAGACTGTCACCAGTGACAACCTAGTGCTGTTTTTATCTTTTCCTGCGGCAAGAAAGCACACAGGTTCCACCGAGATTCGAACTCAGATCGCTGGATTCAAAGCCCAGAGTGCTGACCATTACACCATGGAACCGAAACTGCTTGTTTGGTGGCCAACTGGGAAACAGATAGCTCCGTGGCAGTGGGGAAGCAGTTATACAGAGAAGTTGGAACCCAGTGATTTTTGGTCACTGGCCCGCCTCAAAAAACGGAAAAGAGTGGGAGATTTTGCCGAAACCCGGGATCGAACCAGGGACCTTTAGATCTTCAGTCTAACGCTCTCCCAACTGAGCTATTTCGGCCACAACAAGCTCCTGCTTAGCAAGCAGGGATTTCAGTGAGATCACCCTACTCTTTGTCACAGGAGAAGAGCAGAGCAGAGATGAGCCCCCAGACAATAAAAACAGCTGGCCAGTACGGGGATCGAACCCGCGACCTTGGCGTTATTAGCACCACGCTCTAACCATCTGAGCTAACCGGCCTCCCTTAGCCATCTGTCTCTACCCGATTGAATAAAAAACTGCCTCAATGTTAGTGAACGCAATGAGACTACAAAGCTTCACGTTTTATCGCGACCAAGGGCTCGTCCGGGATTTGAACCCGGGACCTCTCGCACCCAAAGCGAGAATCATACCCCTAGACCAACGAGCCTTCCTGTGCTGGGCCGAGAAAAAAGAGCTACTGCAGCATCAATAAAAGAAGGAACATGAACTAACGTGGAAGCAATCAAAGACCTCGAGACAGTGTTAAAGGCTAACGAACGCAAGTTGGCCTCTTAACTGACCTAAAAATGTGGCTGTATCTAACATGTAGAGGGATGTTAGGGAGGACAGCTGAAACTGTCAGATGTCACTTAGACCAGCGGTTCTCAATTCCAGTCCTCGAGCCCCCTGCTCTTCAGATTTTGTATGTTTCTCGTATAGCTTCAGACATTTGTTCCATTCAAACGTAAGTGCCCTGAGAAGTGGACATCACATGACATCCCTCCGTGATTCAAGTTCAGAGCGTATGTGTACGTTCAGTTCAAAGTGACTAACACAGAGGTGTACAGAGGTATACAGAGGTATATGATGTCACACTTGTCCATGTGTGAAGACGTTGCGCAGCGCAAATCCGTGAACCAATGTTCCAAAGTGAAGTAAACTTCGACGGATTTCCCCTGCTCAGGGAGTGGGGAGCAATGAACACTGTGTAGGGACCATGTCAATCGCAAGGAGCTCACTTCTAATGAGCTGATTATCCAAATCAGGTGTGCTAACAAAGAGAGACATGCAAAATATGCAGACCTTTGGGGAGCGAGGACTGGAATGGAGAACCGCTTCCTTATTCTTTAAGTCAGTGTGAGAAAAAGAGGTGAGAAGTTGTCTGCGTGACCCGAGTGATGCAAGGTGGTCTGCATAATACAAGAATCCGCACATGCATACTGGCGTAACAAGACCGAGAAGGTCCTTTAACACAAAAGCTAAATCTCTTTGTTAATTCGACAACACAATCGCGGCCAGTGCAAAGGTGCAAGCCCAGAGGAGGGACGGCCTCTTTGCATCAAGCCGGTCATTCGCAGCTATGCTCGTCATTCTTGAAAGGCCAGGGGAATTAGCTCAAATGGTAGAGCGCTCGCTTAGCATGCGAGAGGTAGCGGGATCGATGCCCGCATTCTCCAAGTTGGCTCCTGCCCTTTTACTCACACATCCCTAAATCAGTGGTTTTCAATCCTGTCCTGGAGGCATCCCTGCCCTGCACATTTTGCATTTCCCCTCATCTAACACACCAGTTTCAAATCATCAGCTCATTAATAGAGACTGCAAGACCTGATTTGGGTGTGTCTAATAAGGGAGACATACGAAATGTTCAGGACAGGGTTGCCTCCAGGAAAGGTTTGAAAACCATTGCCCTAAAGAGACCGACTGAGCACTGACGCAATGCTGCGACACTCCCACGTTAGCTTTTTTTGGGGCTCACAGCTGCCAAAAAGTATTTCAGACATGGTCCTGTGCAAATTGGTTGCAAAACATTGCCATTTTACACACAGTTCCCTAAAGCAGTGGTTTTCAAACCTGTCCTGGAGGCACCCCTGCCCTACACATTTTGAATGTTTCCCTCATCTATCACACCTGTTTCAAATCATCAACTCATTGATAGAGACCGCAAGACCTTATTTGGGTGTGTCTAATAAGGCAGACAATCAAACTGTGCAGGGCAGGGTGCCTCCAGGACAGGTTTGAGAACCAGTGCCCTAAAGAGACCGACTGGGCATCGATGCAATGCTGCCACAGTCTCTACGTTAGTTAATTTTTTTGGACTCAAAGCTGCCAAAAAGTATTTCAGACATGGTCCTGCGCAAATTGGTTGCAAAAAGTGGTCCCACCGCGATTTGAACTCGGATCACTGGATTCAGAGTGCTAACCATTACACCATGAAACCTTACCTGGAGCAGCCGTTGCTCACAGGGCCACAAAGACTGTCACCAGTGACAACCTAGTGCTGTTTTTATCTTTTCCTGCGGCAAGAAAGCACACAGGTTCCACCGAGATTCGAACTCAGATCGCTGGATTCAAAGCCCAGAGTGCTGACCATTACACCATGGAACCGAAACTGCTTGTTTGGTGGCCAACTGGGAAACAGATAGCTCCGTGGCAGTGGGGAAGCAGTTATACAGAGAAGTTGGAACCCAGTGATTTTTGGTCACTGGCCCGCCTCAAAAAACGGAAAAGAGTGGGAGATTTTGCCGAAACCCGGGATCGAACCAGGGACCTTTAGATCTTCAGTCTAACGCTCTCCCAACTGAGCTATTTCGGCCACAACAAGCTCCTGCTTAGCAAGCAGGGATTTCAGTGAGATCACCCTACTCTTTGTCACAGGAGAAGAGCAGAGCAGAGATGAGCCCCCAGACAATAAAAACAGCTGGCCAGTACGGGGATCGAACCCGCGACCTTGGCGTTATTAGCACCACGCTCTAACCATCTGAGCTAACCGGCCTCCCTTAGCCATCTGTCTCTACCCGATTGAATAAAAAACTGCCTCAATGTTAGTGAACGCAATGAGACTACAAAGCTTCACGTTTTATCGCGACCAAGGGCTCGTCCGGGATTTGAACCCGGGACCTCTCGCACCCAAAGCGAGAATCATACCCCTAGACCAACGAGCCTTCCTGTGCTGGGCCGAGAAAAAAGAGCTACTGCAGCATCAATAAAAGAAGGAACATGAACTAACGTGGAAGCAATCAAAGACCTCGAGACAGTGTTAAAGGCTAACGAACGCAAGTTGGCCTCTTAACTGACCTAAAAATGTGGCTGTATCTAACATGTAGAGGGATGTTAGGGAGGACAGCTGAAACTGTCAGATGTCACTTAGACCAGCGGTTCTCAATTCCAGTCCTCGAGCCCCCTGCTCTTCAGATTTTGTATGTTTCTCGTATAGCTTCAGACATTTGTTCCATTCAAACGTAAGTGCCCTGAGAAGTGGACATCACATGACATCCCTCCGTGATTCAAGTTCAGAGCGTATGTGTACGTTCAGTTCAAAGTGACTAACACAGAGGTGTACAGAGGTATACAGAGGTATATGATGTCACACTTGTCCATGTGTGAAGACGTTGCGCAGCGCAAATCCGTGAACCAATGTTCCAAAGTGAAGTAAACTTCGACGGATTTCCCCTGCTCAGGGAGTGGGGAGCAATGAACACTGTGTAGGGACCATGTCAATCGCAAGGAGCTCACTTCTAATGAGCTGATTATCCAAATCAGGTGTGCTAACAAAGAGAGACATGCAAAATATGCAGACCTTTGGGGAGCGAGGACTGGAATGGAGAACCGCTTCCTTATTCTTTAAGTCAGTGTGAGAAAAAGAGGTGAGAAGTTGTCTGCGTGACCCGAGTGATGCAAGGTGGTCTGCATAATACAAGAATCCGCACATGCATACTGGCGTAACAAGACCGAGAAGGTCCTTTAACACAAAAGCTAAATCTCTTTGTTAATTCGACAACACAATCGCGGCCAGTGCAAAGGTGCAAGCCCAGAGGAGGGACGGCCTCTTTGCATCAAGCCGGTCATTCGCAGCTATGCTCGTCATTCTTGAAAGGCCAGGGGAATTAGCTCAAATGGTAGAGCGCTCGCTTAGCATGCGAGAGGTAGCGGGATCGATGCCCGCATTCTCCAAGTTGGCTCCTGCCCTTTTACTCACACATCCCTAAATCAGTGGTTTTCAATCCTGTCCTGGAGGCATCCCTGCCCTGCACATTTTGCATTTCCCCTCATCTAACACACCAGTTTCAAATCATCAGCTCATTAATAGAGACTGCAAGACCTGATTTGGGTGTGTCTAATAAGGGAGACATACGAAATGTTCAGGACAGGGTTGCCTCCAGGAAAGGTTTGAAAACCATTGCCCTAAAGAGACCGACTGAGCACTGACGCAATGCTGCGACACTCCCACGTTAGCTTTTTTTGGGGCTCACAGCTGCCAAAAAGTATTTCAGACATGGTCCTGTGCAAATTGGTTGCAAAACATTGCCATTTTACACACAGTTCCCTAAAGCAGTGGTTTTCAAACCTGTCCTGGAGGCACCCCTGCCCTACACATTTTGAATGTTTCCCTCATCTATCACACCTGTTTCAAATCATCAACTCATTGATAGAGACCGCAAGACCTTATTTGGGTGTGTCTAATAAGGCAGACAATCAAACTGTGCAGGGCAGGGTGCCTCCAGGACAGGTTTGAGAACCAGTGCCCTAAAGAGACCGACTGGGCATCGATGCAATGCTGCCACAGTCTCTACGTTAGTTAATTTTTTTGGACTCAAAGCTGCCAAAAAGTATTTCAGACATGGTCCTGCGCAAATTGGTTGCAAAAAGTGGTCCCACCGCAATTTGAACTCGGATCACTGGATTCAGAGTGCTAACCATTACACCATGAAACCTTACCTGGAGCAGCCGTTGCTCACAGGGCCACAAAGACTGTCACCAGTGACAACCTAGTGCTGTTTTTATCTTTTCCTGCGGCAAGAAAGCACACAGGTTCCACCGAGATTCGAACTCAGATCGCTGGATTCAAAGCCCAGAGTGCTGACCATTACACCATGGAACCGAAACTGCTTGTTTGGTGGCCAACTGGGAAACAGATAGCTCCGTGGCAGTGGGGAAGCAGTTATACAGAGAAGTTGGAACCCAGTGATTTTTGGTCACTGGCCCGCCTCAAAAAACGGAAAAGAGTGGGAGATTTTGCCGAAACCCGGGATCGAACCAGGGACCTTTAGATCTTCAGTCTAACGCTCTCCCAACTGAGCTATTTCGGCCACAACAAGCTCCTGCTTAGCAAGCAGGGATTTCAGTGAGATCACCCTACTCTTTGTCACAGGAGAAGAGCAGAGCAGAGATGAGCCCCCAGACAATAAAAACAGCTGGCCAGTACGGGGATCGAACCCGCGACCTTGGCGTTATTAGCACCACGCTCTAACCATCTGAGCTAACCGGCCTCCCTTAGCCATCTGTCTCTACCCGATTGAATAAAAAACTGCCTCAATGTTAGTGAACGCAATGAGACTACAAAGCTTCACGTTTTATCGCGACCAAGGGCTCGTCCGGGATTTGAACCCGGGACCTCTCGCACCCAAAGCGAGAATCATACCCCTAGACCAACGAGCCTTCCTGTGCTGGGCCGAGAAAAAAGAGCTACTGCAGCATCAATAAAAGAAGGAACATGAACTAACGTGGAAGCAATCAAAGACCTCGAGACAGTGTTAAAGGCTAACGAACGCAAGTTGGCCTCTTAACTGACCTAAAAATGTGGCTGTATCTAACATGTAGAGGGATGTTAGGGAGGACAGCTGAAACTGTCAGATGTCACTTAGACCAGCGGTTCTCAATTCCAGTCCTCGAGCCCCCTGCTCTTCAGATTTTGTATGTTTCTCGTATAGCTTCAGACATTTGTTCCATTCAAACGTAAGTGCCCTGAGAAGTGGACATCACATGACATCCCTCCGTGATTCAAGTTCAGAGCGTATGTGTACGTTCAGTTCAAAGTGACTAACACAGAGGTGTACAGAGGTATACAGAGGTATATGATGTCACACTTGTCCATGTGTGAAGACGTTGCGCAGCGCAAATCCGTGAACCAATGTTCCAAAGTGAAGTAAACTTCGACGGATTTCCCCTGCTCAGGGAGTGGGGAGCAATGAACACTGTGTAGGGACCATGTCAATCGCAAGGAGCTCACTTCTAATGAGCTGATTATCCAAATCAGGTGTGCTAACAAAGAGAGACATGCAAAATATGCAGACCTTTGGGGAGCGAGGACTGGAATGGAGAACCGCTTCCTTATTCTTTAAGTCAGTGTGAGAAAAAGAGGTGAGAAGTTGTCTGCGTGACCCGAGTGATGCAAGGTGGTCTGCATAATACAAGAATCCGCACATGCATACTGGCGTAACAAGACCGAGAAGGTCCTTTAACACAAAAGCTAAATCTCTTTGTTAATTCGACAACACAATCGCGGCCAGTGCAAAGGTGCAAGCCCAGAGGAGGGACGGCCTCTTTGCATCAAGCCGGTCATTCGCAGCTATGCTCGTCATTCTTGAAAGGCCAGGGGAATTAGCTCAAATGGTAGAGCGCTCGCTTAGCATGCGAGAGGTAGCGGGATCGATGCCCGCATTCTCCAAGTTGGCTCCTGCCCTTTTACTCACACATCCCTAAATCAGTGGTTTTCAATCCTGTCCTGGAGGCATCCCTGCCCTGCACATTTTGCATTTCCCCTCATCTAACACACCAGTTTCAAATCATCAGCTCATTAATAGAGACTGCAAGACCTGATTTGGGTGTGTCTAATAAGGGAGACATACGAAATGTTCAGGACAGGGTTGCCTCCAGGAAAGGTTTGAAAACCATTGCCCTAAAGAGACCGACTGAGCACTGACGCAATGCTGCGACACTCCCACGTTAGCTTTTTTTGGGGCTCACAGCTGCCAAAAAGTATTTCAGACATGGTCCTGTGCAAATTGGTTGCAAAACATTGCCATTTTACACACAGTTCCCTAAAGCAGTGGTTTTCAAACCTGTCCTGGAGGCACCCCTGCCCTACACATTTTGAATGTTTCCCTCATCTATCACACCTGTTTCAAATCATCAACTCATTGATAGAGACCGCAAGACCTTATTTGGGTGTGTCTAATAAGGCAGACAATCAAACTGTGCAGGGCAGGGTGCCTCCAGGACAGGTTTGAGAACCAGTGCCCTAAAGAGACCGACTGGGCATCGATGCAATGCTGCCACAGTCTCTACGTTAGTTAATTTTTTTGGACTCAAAGCTGCCAAAAAGTATTTCAGACATGGTCCTGCGCAAATTGGTTGCAAAAAGTGGTCCCACCGCGATTTGAACTCGGATCACTGGATTCAGAGTGCTAACCATTACACCATGAAACCTTACCTGGAGCAGCCGTTGCTCACAGGGCCACAAAGACTGTCACCAGTGACAACCTAGTGCTGTTTTTATCTTTTCCTGCGGCAAGAAAGCACACAGGTTCCACCGAGATTCGAACTCAGATCGCTGGATTCAAAGCCCAGAGTGCTGACCATTACACCATGGAACCGAAACTGCTTGTTTGGTGGCCAACTGGGAAACAGATAGCTCCGTGGCAGTGGGGAAGCAGTTATACAGAGAAGTTGGAACCCAGTGATTTTTGGTCACTGGCCCGCCTCAAAAAAACGGAAAAGAGTGGGAGATTTTGCCGAAACCCGGGATCGAACCAGGGACCTTTAGATCTTCAGTCTAACGGCTCTCGCAACTGAGCTATTTCCAAGGGCCAGCAACACAAGCTCCTCGCTTAGCAAGCCAGGGATTTCAGTGAGATCACCCTACTCTTTGTCACAGGAGAAGAGCAGAGCAGACCATGAGCTAACAAATAAAAACAGTTAGTGAACGGCCAAAGCTTCACGTTTTATCGCGACCAAGGGCTCGTCCGGATTTGAACCCGGGACCTCGCACCCAAAGCGAGAATCATAACTTGGCGTTATTAGCACCACGCTCTAACCATCTGAGCTAACCGGCCTCCCTTAGCCATC
>NW_020526823.1:0-10000 GCF_003368295.1 Carassius auratus
AAAATATCCAAAAATTTAAAGCACCTGGTATTCCCAGGCAGTCTCCCATCCATGTACTAACCGGCTTAAACCTGCTTATATTCAGAGATCGGGCATTGACTCTATTTTTTGCCCAAATTTATTATATACTAAGTGAAAAAATTCCAAAAGCTTAAAGCACCTGGTATTCCTTGGCGGTCTTTCAACCAAGTACTAACCAGACCTAAACCTGCTAAGATTCAGAGATCGGGCATTGACTCTTTTTTCTTTTTTTTTGCAAGATTATTATATAATTCGTAAAAAATATCCAAAAATTTAAAGCACCTGGTATTCCCAGGCAGTCTCCCATCCATGTACTAACCTGCCCAAACCTGCTTATATTCAGAGATCGGGCATTGACTCTATTTTTTAGCAAAATTATTATATACTAAGTGAAAAATTTCCAAAAAGCCTTACAGTACCTGGTATTCCCAGGCGGTCTCCCATCCAAGTACTAACCAGGCCCAAACCTGCTTAACTTCCGAGATCAGACGAGATCGTGCATTGCCAGGCTGGGTATGGCCGTAAGCGAAAACTGCTGCAAAGAGAAGGCTATTTAAAGATCAGCCAATCTACTCGCCAAGTACATTATATAAGTAGGAAAGAAAACCCAAAAGCTTAAAGCACCTGCTATTCCTTGGCGGTCTCTCATCCAAGTACTAACTAGACCTAAACCTGCTCAAAATTCAGAGATCGGGCATTGACTCTTTTTTCTTTTTTTGCAAGATTATTATATAATTCGTGAAAAATATCCAAAAATTTAAAGCACCTGGTATTCCCAGGGCAGTCTCCCATCCATGTACTAACCTGGCCCAAACCTGCTTATATTCAGAGATCGGGCATTGACTCTTTTTTCTTTTTTGCAAAGATTATTATATAATTTGTGAAAAATATCCAAAAATTTAAAGCACCTGGTATTCCCAGGCAGTCTCCAATCCATGTACTAACCTGGCTTAAACCTGCTTATATTCAGAGATTGGGCATTGACTCTATTTTTTGCCAAATTTATTATATACTAAGTGAAAAAATTCCAAAAATTTAAAGCACCTGGTATTCCCAGGCAGTCTCCCATCCATGTACTAACCTGGCTTAAACCTGCTTATATTCAGAGATCGGGCATTGACTCTATTTTTTGCCAAATTTATTATATACTAAGTGAAAAAATTCCAAAAGCTTAAAGCACCTGGTATTCCTTGGCGGTCTCTCATTCAAGTACTAACCAGACCTTAACCTGCTAAGATTCAGAGATCGGGCATTGGACTCTTTTTTTTTTTTTTTGCAAGATTATTATATAATTCGTGAAAATATCCAAAAATTTAAAGCACCTGGTATTCCCAGGCAGTCTCCCATCCATGTACTAACCTGGCCCAAACCTGCTTATATTCAGAGATCGGGCATTGACTCTTTTTTTCTTTTTTGCAAGATTATTATATAATTTGTGAAAAATATCCAAAAATTTAAAGCACCTGGTATTCCCAGGCAGTCTCCCATCCATGTACTAACCTGGCTTAAACCTGCTTATAATCAGAGATCGGGCATTGACTCTATTTTTTGCCAAATTTATTATATACTAAGTGAAAAAATTCCAAAAATTTAAAGCACCTGGTATTCCCAGGCAGTCTCCCATCCATGTACTAACCTGGCTTAAACCTGCTTATATTCAGAGATCGGGCATTGACTCTATTTTTTGGCAAAATTATTACATACTAAATCAAAAATTTCCAAAATGCTTACAGCTTCTGGTATTCCCAGGCGGTCTCCCATCCAAGTACTAACCAGGCCCAAACCTGCTTAGCTTCCGAGATCAGACGAGATCGGGCATAGCCAGGCTGGTATGGCCGTAAGCGAAGACTGCTGCAAAGAGAATGTTATTTAAAGATCAGCCAATCTACTCGCCAGTACATTATATAAGTAGGAAAGAAAACCCCAAAACTTAAAGCACCTAGTATTCCTAGGCGGTCTCTCATCCAAGTATTAACCAGACCTAAACCTGCTAAAATTTAGAGATTGGGCATTGACTCTATTTTTTGCCAAATTTATTATATACTAAGTGAAAAATTCCAAAAGCTTTAAGCACCTGTTATTCCTAGGCGGTCTTTCAACCAAGTACTAACCATACCTAAACCTGCTAAGATTCAGAGATTGGGCATTGTCTCTCTTTTTTTTTTTTTTGCAAGATTATTATATAATTCGTGAAAAATATCCAAAAATTTAAAGCACCTGGTATTCCCAGGCTGTCTCCCATCCATGTACTAACCTGGCCCAAACCTGCTTATATTCAGAGATCGGGCATTGACTCTTTTTTCTTTTTTGCAAGATTATTATATAATTTGTGAAAAATATCCAAAAATTTCAAGCACCTGGTATTCCCAGGCAGTCTCCCATCCATGTACTAACCTGGCTTAAACCTGCTTATATTCAGAGATCGGGCATTGACTCTATTTTTTGCCAAATTTATTATATACTAAGTGAAAAAATTCCAAAAATTTAAAGCACCTGGTATTCCCAGGCAGTCTCCCATCCATGTACTAACCTGGCCCAAACCTGCTTATATTCAGAGATCGGGCATTGACTCTATTTTTTGCCAAATTTATTATATACTAAGTGAAAAAATTCCAAAAGCTTAAAGCACCTGGTATTCCTTGGCGGTCTCTCATTCAAGTACTAACCAGACCTTAACCTGCTAAGATTCAGAGATCGGGCATTGACTCTTTTTTTTTTTTTTTTTGCAAGATTATTATATAATTTGTGAAAAATATCCAAAAATTTAAAGCACCTGGTATTCACAGGCAGTCAATCAATCAATCAATCACCTTTATTTATATAGTGCTTTAAACAAAATACATTGCGCCAAAGCACTGAACAACATTCATTTGGAAAACAGTGTGTCAATAATGCAAAATGATAGTTAAAGGCAGTTCATCATTGAATTCATTGATGTCATCTCTGTTCAGTTGAAATAGTGTCTGTTTTAATTTGCAATCAAGTCAACGATATCGCTGTAGATGAAGTGACCCCAACTAAGCAAGCCAGAGGCGACAGCGGCAAGGAACCGAAACTCCATCGGTGACAGAATGGAGAAAAAAAACCTTGGGAGAAACCAGGCTCAGTTGGGGGGCCAGTTCTCCTCTGACCAGACGAAACCAGTAGTTCAATTCCAGACTGCAGCAAAGTCAGATTGTGCAGAAGAATCATCTGTTTCCTGTGGTCTTGTCCTGGTGCTCCTCTGAGACAAGGTCTTTACAGGGGATCTGTATCTGGGGCTCTAGTTGTCCTGGTCTCCGCTGTCTTTCAGGGCAGTAGAGGTCCTTTCTAGGTGCTGATCCACCATCTGGTCTGGATACGTACTGGATCCGGGTGACTGCAGTGACCCTCTGATCTGGACACAGACTGGATCTGGTGGCCACGGTGACCTCGGAACAAGAGAGAAACAGACAAATATTAGCGTAGATGCCATTCTTCTAATGATGTAGAAAGTACGGTGTTATGTGAAGTGTTTCCGGTTCCAGTTTACCTAATTAATGCAGCCTAAAAATCCTTTAACGGATTTGGATATTAAAAGCATATTAGTATGTTATGTGTATGCCAGGTTAAAGAGATGGGTCTTTAATCTAGATTTAAACTGCAAGAGTGTGTCTGCCTCCCGAACAATGTTAGGTAGGTTATTCCAGAGTTTAGGCGCCAAATAGGAAAAGGATCTGCCGCCCGCAGTTGATTTTGATATTCTAGGTATTATCAAATTGCCTGAGTTTTGAGAACGTAGCGGACGTAGAGGAGTATAGTGTAAAAGGAGCTCATTCAAATACTGAGGTGCTAAACCATTCAGGGCTTTATAAGTAATAAGCAATATTTTAAAATCTATACGATGTTTGATAGGGAGCCAGTGCAGTGTGGACAGGACCGGGCTAATATGGTCATACTTCCTGGTTCTAGTAAGAACTCTTGCTGCTGCATTTTGGACTAGCTGTAGTTTGTTTACTAAGCGTGCAGAACAACCACCCAATAAAGCATTACAGTAGTCTAACCTTGAAGTCATAAATGCATGGATTAACATTTCTGCATTTGACATTGAGAGCATAGGCCGTAATTTAGATATATTTTTGAGATGGAAAAATGCAGTTTTACAAATGCTAGAAACGTGGCTTTCTAAGGAAAGATTGCGATCAAGTAGCACACCTAAGTTCCTAACTGATGACGAAGAATTGACAGAGCAACCATCAAGTCTTAGACAATGTTCTAGGTTATTACAAGTAGAGTTTTTAGGCCCTATGATTAACACCTCTGTTTTTTCTGAATTTAGCAGTAAGAAATTACTCGTCATCCAATTTTTTATATCGACTATGCATTCCATTAGTTTTTCAAATTGGTGTGTTTCACCGGGCTGCGAGGAAATATAGAGCTGCGTATCATCAGCATAACAGTGAAAGCTAACACCATGTTTCCTGATGATATCTCCCAAGGGTAACATATAAAGCGTGAAGAGTAGCGGCCCTAGAACTGAGCCTTGAGGTACTCCATACTGCACTTGTGATCGATATGATACATCTTCATTCACTGCTACGAACTGATGGCGGTCATATAAGTACGATTTAAACCATGCTAATGCACTTCCACTGATGCCAACAAAGTGTTCAAGTCTATGCAAAAGAATGTTGTGGTCAATTGTGTCAAACGCAGCACTAAGATCCAATAAAACTAATAGAGAGATACACCCACGATCAGATGATAAGAGAAGATCATTTGTAACTCTAAGGAGAGCAGTTTCAGTACTATGATACGGTCTAAATCCTGACTGGAAATCCTCACATATACCATTATTCTCTAAGAAGGAATATAATTGTGAGGATACCACCTTTTCTAGTATTTTGGACAGAAAAGGGAGATTCGAGATTGGTCTATAATTAACTAGTTCTCTGGGGTCAGTCTCCCATCCATGTACTAACCTGGCCCAAACCTGCTTATATTCAGAGATCGGGCATTGACTCTATTTTTGGCAAAATGATTATATACTAAGTGAAAAATTTCCAAAAAGCTTACAGTACCTAGTATTCCCAGGCGGTCTCCCATCCAAGTACTAACCAGGCCCAAACCTGCTTAGCTTCCGAGATCAGACGAGATCAGGCATAGCCAGGCTGGTATGTCCGTAAGCGAAGACTGCTGCAAAGAGAATGCTATTTAAAGATCAGCCAATCTACTCGCCAGTACATTATATAAGTAGGAAAGAAAACCCAAAAACTTAAAGCACCTAGTATTCCTAGGCGGTCTCTCATCCAAGTACTAACCAGACCTAAACCTGCTAAAATTTAGAGATCGGGCATTGACTCTATTTTTTGCCAAATTTATTATATACTAAGTGAAAAAATTCCAAAAGCTTTAAGCACCTGGTATTCCTAGGCGGTCTTTCAACCAAGTACTAACCATACATTAACCTGCTAAGATTAAGAGATTGGGCATTGTCTCTTTTTTTTTTTTTTTTTTGCAAGATTATTATATAATTCGTGAAAAATATCCAAAAATTTAAAGCACCTGGTATTCCCAGGCAGTTTCCCATCCATGTAATAACCTGTCCCAAACCTGCTTATATTCAGAGATCGGGCATTGACTCTTTTTTCTTTTTTTGCAAGATTATTATATAATTTGTGAAAAATATCCAAAAATTTAAAGCACCTGGTATTCCCAGGCAGTTTCCCATCCATGTACTAACCTGTCCCAAACCTGCTTATATTCAGAGATCGGGCATTGACTCTATTTTTTGGCAAAATTATTACATACTAAGTGAAAAATTTCCAAAATGCTTACAGCACCTGGTAATCCCAGGCGGTCTCCCATCCAAGTACTAACCAGGCCCAAACCTGCTTAACTTCCGAGATCAGACGAGATCGGGCATAGCCAGGCTGGTATGGCCGTAAGCGAAGACTGCTGCAAAGAGAAGGCTATTTAAAGATCAGCCAATCTACTCGCCAGTACATTATATAAGTAGGAAAGAAACCCAAAAGCTTAAAGCACCTAGTATTCCTAGGCGGTCTCTCATCCAAGAACTAACCAGACCTAAACCTGCTAAAATTTAGAGATCGGGCATTGACTCTATTTTTTGCCAAATTTATTATATACTAAGTGAAAAAATTCCAAAAGCTTTAAGCACCTGGTATTCCTAGGCGGTCTTTCAACCAAGTACTAACCAGACCTAAACCTGCTAAGAATCAGAGATCGGGCATTGACTCTCTTTTTTTTTTTTTTTTTTTGCAAGATTATTATATAATTCGTGAAAAATATCCAAAAATTTAAAGCACCTGGTATTCCCAGGCTGTCTCCCATCCATGTACTAACCTGGCCCAAACCTGCTTATATTCAGAGATCGGGCATTGACTCTTTTTTCTTTTTTGCAAGATTATTATATACTAAGTGAAAAAATTCCAAAAATTTAAAGCACCTGGTATTCCCAGGCAGTCTCCCATCCATGTACTAACCTGGCTTAAACCTGCTTATATTCAGAGATCGGGCATTGACTCTATTTTTTGGCAAAATTATTACATACTAAGTCAAAAATTTCCAAAATGCTTACAGCTTCTGGTATTCCCAGGCGGTCTCCCATCCAAGTACTAACCAGGCCCAAACCTGCTTAGCTTCCGAGATCAGACTAGATCGGGCATAGCCAGGCTGGTATGGCCGTAAGCGAAGACTGCTGCAAAGAGAATGTTATTTAAAGATCAGCCAATCTACTCGCCAGTACATTATATAAGTAGGAAAGAAAACCCCAAAACTTAAAGCACCTAGTATTCCTAGGCGGTCTCTCATCCAAGAACTAACCAGACCTAAACCTGCTAAAATTTAGAGATCGGGCATTGACTCTATTTTTTGCCAAATTTATTATATACTAAGTGAAAAAATTCCAAAAGCTTTAAGCACCTGGTATTCCTAGGCGGTCTTTCAACCAAGTACTAACCAGACCTAAACCTGCTAAGAATCAGAGATCGGGCATTGACTCTATTTTTTTTTTTTTTTGCAAGATTATTATATAATTCGTGAAAAATATCCAAAAATTTAAAGCACCTGGTATTCCCAGGCAATCTCCCATCCATGTACTAACCTGGCCCAAACCTGCTTATATTCAGAGATCGGGCATTGACTCTTTTTTTCTTTTTTGCAAGATTATTATATAATTTGTGAAAAATATCCAAAAAATTAAAGCACATGGTATTCCCAGGCAGTCTCCCATCCATGTACTAACCTGGCTTAAACCTGCTTATATTCAGAGATCGGGCATTGACTCTATTTTTTGCCCAATTTATTATATACTAAGTGAAAAAATTCCAAAAATTTAAAGCACCTGGTATTCCCAGGCAGTCTCCCATCCATGTACTAACCTGGCTTAAACCTGCTTATATTCAGAGATCGGGCATTGACTCTATTTTTTGGCAAAAATTATTACATACTAAGTCAAAAATTTCCAAAATGCTTACAGCTTCTGGTATTCCCAGGCGGTCTCCCATCCAAGTACTAACCAGGCCCAAACCTGCTTAGCTTCCGAGATCAGACGAGATCGGGCATAGCCAGGCTGGTATGGCCGTAAGCGAAGACTGTTGCAAAGAGAATGTTATTTAAAGATCAGCCAATCTACTCGCCAGTACATTATATAAGTAGGAAAGAAAACCCCAAAACTTAAAGCACCTAGTATTCCTAGGCGGTCTCTCATCCAAGTACTAACCAGACCTAAACCTGCTAAAATTTAGAGATCGGGCATTGACTCTATTTTTTTGCCAAATTTATTATATACTAAGTGAAAAAATTCCAAAAGCTTTAAGCACCTGTTATTCCTAGGCGGTCTTTCAACCAAGTACTAACCATACCTAAACCTGCTAAGATTCAGAGATTGGGCATTGTCTCTCTTTTTTTTTTTTTTTTTGCAAGATTATTATATAATTCGTGAAAAATATCCAAAAATTTAAAGCACCTGGTATTCCCAGGCTGTCTCCCATCCATGTACTAACCTGGCCCAAACCTGCTTATATTCAGAGATCGGGCATTGACTCTTTTTTCTTTTTTGCAAGATTATTATATAATTTGTGAAAAATATCCAAAAATTTCAAGCACCTGGTATTCCCAGGCAGTCTCCCATCCATGTACTAACCTGGCTTAAACCTGCTTATATTCAGAGATCGGGCATTGACTCTATTTTTTGCCAAATTTATTATATACTAAGTGAAAAAATTCCAAAAATTTAAAGCACCTGGTATTCCCAGGCAGTCTCCCATCCATGTACTAACCTGGCCCAAACCTGCTTATATTCAGAGATCGGACATTGACTCTATTTTTTGCCAAATTTATTATATACTAAGTGAAAAAATTCCAAAAGCTTAAAGCACCTGGTATTCCTTGGCGGTCTCTCATTCAAGTGCTAACCAGACCTTAACCTGCTAAGATTCAGAGATCGGGCATTGACTCTTTTTTTTTTTTTTTTTTTGCAAGATTATTATATAATTTGTGAAAAATATCCAAAAATTTAAAGCACCTGGTATTCCCAGGCAGTCTCCCATCCATGTACTAACCTGGCCCAAACCTGCTTATATTTAGAGATCGGGCATTGACTCTATTTTTTGGCAAAATTATTATATACTAAGTGAAAAATTTCCAAAAATTTAAAGCACCTGGTATTCCCAGGCTGTCTCCCATCCATGTACTAACCTGGCCCAAACCTGCTTATATTCAGAGATCGGGCATTGACTCTTTTTTCTTTTTTGCAAGATTATTATATAATTTGTGAAAAATATCCAAAAATTTCAAGCACCTGGTATTCCCAGGCAGTCTCCCATCCATGTACTAACCTGGCTTAAACCTGCTTATATTCAGAGATCGGGCATTGACTCTATTTTTTGCCAAATTTATTATATACTAAGTGAAAAAATTCCAAAAATTTAAAGCACCTGGTATTCCCAGGCAGTCTCCCATCCATGTACTAACCTGGTCCAAACCTGCTTATATTCAGAGATCGGACATTGACTCTATTTTTTGCCAAATTTATTATATACTAAGTGAAAAAATTCCAAAAGCTTAAAGCACCTGGTATTCCTTGGCGGTCTCTCATTCAAGTACTAACCAGACCTTAACCTGCTAAGATTCAGAGATCGGGCATTGACTCTTTTTTTTTTTTTTTTTTTGCAAGATTATTATATAATTTGTGAAAAATATCCAAAAATTGAAAGCACCTGGTATTCCCAGGCGGTCTCCCATCCATGTACTAACCTGGCCCAAACCTGCTTATATTCAGAGATCGGGCATTGACTCTATTTTTGGCAAAATTATTATATACTAAGTGAAAAATTTCCAAAAAGCTTACAGTACCTGGTATTCCCAGGAGGTCTCACATCCAAGTACTAACCAGGCCCAAACCTGCTTAACCCTTAGGGGACTAAGCCCTTTTTGGTCCGTTTTCTCTATTTTTACATTTCGGCTTATAAACCATATGTAATGAGGATGGACCACCATGTATTTGGTATCAATGGATTCAGAAGACCCTAAGCTACCATAAGCATGTATGCAATATGTCTATAAAGGAAGTATGAGTGAAAAATTGTACAATAAACTAGAGAATTTCAAAGACGAAAATGAGATTTTTGTCATTTATTACTGAAAATCCTACCTCACACAACAATAGTTAAAAGTTTTTGACCCAAAAATATATTTTTCAAACTCTTTGCTTGACAGAAATGGGTTAATGTTCAATCAAATGTGTAAAGATCAATTAAATAATTACCTTTATTTACAAACAGTCCTAGGCGTTTTTTTTATTTTTGGGACTAAGCCCTTTTTGGTCTGTTTTCTCTATTTTTATATTTGGGCTTATAAATCATATGTAAAGGAGATGGAACACCCTGTGTTTGGTATCTATGGATTCAGAAGACCCTAAGCTACCATAAGCATGCATGCAATATGTTTATATAAAGGAAGTATGAGTGAAAAATTTTACAATAAACTAGAGAATTTC
>NW_020526823.1:15000-55000 GCF_003368295.1 Carassius auratus
TTCCAAAAAGCTTACAGTACCTGGTATTCCCAGGCGGTCTCACATCCAAGTACTAACCAGGCCCAAACCTGCTTAACTTCCGAGATCAGACGAGATCGGGCATAGCCAGGCTGGTATGGCCGTAAGCGAAGACTGCTGCAAAGAGAATGTTATTTAAAGATCAGCCAATCTACTCGCCAGTACATTATATAAGTAGGAAAGAAAACCCCAAAACTTAAAGCACCTAGTATTCCTAGGCGGTCTCTCATCCAAGTACTAACCAGACCTAAACCTGCTAAAATTTAGAGATCGGGCATTGACTCTATTTTTTGCCAAATTTATTATATACTAAGTGAAAAAATTCCAAAAGCTTTAAGCACCTGTTATTCCTAGGCGGTCTTTCAACCAAGTACTAACCATACCTAAACCTGCTAAGATTCAGAGATTGGGCATTGTCTCTCTTTTTTTTTTTTTTTTGCAAGATTATTATATAATTCGTGAAAAATATCCAAAAATGTAAAGCACCTGGTATTCCCAGGCTGTCTCCCATCAATGTACTAACCTGGCCCAAACCTGCTTATATTCAGAGATTGGGCATTGACTCTTTTTTTCTTTTTTTGCAAGATTATTATATAATTTGTGAAAAATATCCAAAAATTTCAAGCACCTGGTATTCCCAGGCAGTCTCCCATCCATGTACTAACCTGGCTTAAACCTGCTTATATTCAGAGATCGGGCATTGACTCTATTTTTTACCAAATTTATTATATACTAAGTGAAAAAATTCCAAAAATTTAAAGCACCTGGTATTCCCAGGCAGTCTCCCATCCATGTACTAACCTGGCCCAAACCTGCTTATATTCAGAGATCGGGCATTGACTCTATTTTTTGCCAAATTTATTATATACTAAGTGAAAAAATTCCAAAAGCTTAAAGCACCTGGTATTCCTTGGCAGTCTCTCATTCAAGTACTAACCAGACCTTAACCTGCTAAGATTCAGAGATCGGGCATTGACTCTTTTTTTTTTTTTTTTTTTTTTGCAAGATTATTATATAATTTGTGAAAAATATCCAAAAATTTAAAGCAGCTGGTATTCCCAGGCAGTCTCCCATCCATGTACTAACCTGGCCCAAACCTGCTTATATTCAGAGATCGGGCATTGACTCTATTTTTTGGCAAAATTATTATATACTAAGTGAAAAATTTCCAAAAAGCTTACAGTACCTGGTATTCCCAGGCGGTCTCCCATCCAAGTACTAACCAGGCCCAAACCTGCTTAACTTCCGAGATCAGACGAGATCGGGCATACCCAGGCTGGTATGGCTGTAAGCGAAGACTGCTGCAAAGAGAAGGCTATTTAAAGATCAGCCAATCTACTCGCCAGTACATTATATAAGTAGGAAAGAAAACCCAAAAGCTTAAACCACCTGCTATTCCTTGGCGGTCTCTCATCCAAGTACTAACTAGACCTAAACCTGCTAAAATTCAGAGATCGGGCATTGACTCTTTTTTCTTTTTTTGCAAGATTATTATATAATTTGTGAAAAAAATCCAAAAATTTAAAGCACCTGGTATTCCCAGGCAGTTTCCCATCCATGTACTAACCTGTCCCAAACCTGCTTATATTCAGAGATCGGGCATTGACTCTATTTTTTGGCAAAATTATTACATACTAAGTCAAAAATTTCCAAAATCCTTACAGCACCTGGTATTCCCATGCGGTCTCCCATCCAAGTACTAACCAGGCCCAAACCTGCTTAGCTTCCGAGATCAGACGAGATCGGGCATAGCTTTTTTTTTTTTTTTTTTTTTGCAAGATTAATATATAATTCATGAAAAATATCCACAACGTTTAAAGCACCTGGTATTCCCAGGCAGTCTCCCATCCATGTACTTACAAGGCCCAAACAAAAGTTCACAAAATAATACATTATGTTTCTCCTAAATACAGAGATTCACATTCCAATTAAAAACAACAACAAAACAAAAAAAACAAAAATAAAAAAATAAAAATACATTCATACTTATAAATATTTTTCTTCTACATTATCCCATTTGTTGCATTTGTTATTTTACACTTTTTTTCCAACAGATACATTTATGTCATGTTTCAAAAGAATATTCTGTACCTGAGAAGAAAACATTTTCATAAACATCTCTGCTTTTCCCTCCAGTCTCCAATATTTGCACAATGTAAACATATAATCTTCCACCATATGCTTATACAATGTCCACACATCTACACGAACAGACCTGTTCTTAACTATATTTCTTATTTTCCATATAGCATTTTTTGCCAAAATAATTAACAAATTGATCATGATTTTATTCTTACACTTTTCCTCCTTTCCAAACATAAATGTTTTTTGCCAATCTTGATCTTCTTTTCTTTCCCCTAGGTCATTCACTATTTCTTTTAAAACCTTAAAAAAAGATCCTAATTCCTCACACAGTAAAAACAAATGCAACAAACCCTTATCTTGTTTTTTACAAACCTTACATAATGCACTTTGTTCTTTTTTTATAATGCACAACCTCATTTCCGACCATATTACATTATGCCTTATAAAATAATCAAGACACTCCAAATTTGTGCTCACCAGTACTCCCCTCATATTTTTCCATATTTCTTCCTCTTTCAAGCCATTGAAGTTTCTTAACCACATATCATTTGAATTTGGTTTTTTAAAAATCTCTTCCCTTAAAACATGATAAAACATTTTCACATTCCCTAAACTAAACCCTATTCTTTTATTTTGATTAACAAAATACACTTCAGTCTTTCCTTCCTCTTTTTCTTCCTTCTGTATTTCATTTATCCACGCTTTTGGTATTGCACTTTTCATTTCTTTATATTGCTTCTTTACATTGTTTATGTCATACTCTTCTTTGGCTTCTTCCAACTCATCAATAATTACTTGCACTGGTAAAAAACCCTCTCTTATCTCATACATAATATCCCTTAGTCTTGCAATCCCAACCTCCCACCATTTTTTTAAAAATATTTCTTTCCCACTTTTCACAATATGCTTATTAAAAAACAATGGTTGGTTTAAAATCTCTTTCCTTCCTCCAGGTATAAAATCAACCTTTGAGAGAAAAAAACCCCAAGCTTTTAAAACTTCTTTATAAAAATCTGGTATTCTTTCAAACATCCATGCTTTCATTTTCATCCATAAAACACTGTCCCCTAGTTTCACATTACCACATTTGTCCAAATAGTATTTCATTGTATCTTTCCATTCTCCTTTTTCTTGATCATCTATATACTTTTTCACAACTTTAATTCTCATACTTTTCTTTTTTAATTCTACATCAGATAATCCCATTCCTCCTTTATCAGCCTGTCCTATCAGAGTGTTATAAGCAACTCTTGGGGGTTTCTTCTCCCAAATAAAATCTAAAACACATCTTTTTATTCTTACTTCCACCCATCTTGGCATTGCGCTCACCATTAAAATATACCACATTTTGGATAACATTAAAGCATTAACCACTAAAATTTTCCCTTTCAAACTTAAAAATCTTCCCCTCCAAAAAATTAATCTCCTTTCCATTTCCCCCAACAACTTTTCAAACATTCTTTCTCTTGCCCCTTTCTCATCTTTTCCTAAAGTCACACCCAAAATTTTTGTTTCCTTCACCTCCTCAAACTTAAAAACTCCTCCTAAATTTGGTACCTTTCCAAACTTCATGTACACAGTTTTTTCTCCATTAACTCTTGCACCTGTACCTTTACCATACCACTCTACATTTCTCATGACTTCCTTCATACTTTCTAAGTCTTTTAAAATCAGTGTCGTGTCGTCTGCATATTGGAATATCTTTTTCTCTTCTTTACCTTCTTCTATTTTAATACCTTGAATGCTTTTATTTTTCTTAATCATTAAACCTAAAGGTTCTGCTACCAAAGTATATAGCTGTGCAGAGAGTGGACATCCTTGCCTTATTGATCTTGTTATTCTAAAAGGTTCTGTTTAGAAACCATTACACGTCACTCTCGTCATTACGTTATTATATAAAATTTTTATCCATTCCTTAAAATTCTTTCCAAAACCAAAACGTTCTAAAATTGCAAATAAAAAATCATGTTCTACCCTATCAAAAGCCTTTTCAAAATCTAAATTAACAACATATCCATCCTTCTGTGTTTCATTTAAATAGCTCATTATGTCTCTTACACCACTCGTTATATCAGCAATATCTCTCCCTCTTACACCATATGCCTGATTAGTCACTATAATTTTGGGTAAAATATTTTTCATTCTATTTGCAAGAATTTTAGATAGTATTTTTAAATCTGTGTTTAACATTGTTATTGGTCTAAAATTACTCAAATTATTTTTAATAAATTAATTTCATCAACCCTATACTCATCCTCTGATCCAATTCTCTTTTATCAAAAATCTCCTTATATACTTCCTTTAAAATCCCACTTATCTTCTCTTTAAAAACTTAATAAAATTCATTTACTATCCCATCTGTCCCCGGGCTTTTGTTTCCTTTTAAACTATTGATAGCTTGTACAATTTCCTCTTCACTAATTTCTTTATCACATTCCTTTTTATCTTCTCTACTTACTTTAGCTGTAACACTCTCTAATAACTGAATTTTGGCTTTTTCGTCAATTCCTTTTGTTTCAAAAAGCCCCTCATAATAGTCTTTCACCTCTGTTAAAATTCCACTTATGTCTTTGACTATTTCTCCTTTTTTATTTTTTAATTCTTTTATTAACTTTGCTTTGCCTCTACTTTTTTCCAAATTAAAGAAAAATTTTGTACATTTTTCTCCTGCAATTGTATTTTTTGCCTTACTCCTTATAATAGCTCCTTTACACTTTTCTTCCTCAATTTTCCGTAACTCTTCCTCCAAAAGTATTATCTGTTTTATATTTACTTCACTTTTATTTGTCTCTTTTCTGAGTTTTTTCCTTATTTCCAGCTCCTTTGCTTTTTTAACTTTCTGTACCAATTTGCTATGGTTTATAGAATATTTTCTTATTTCATATTTTGCATTTTGCCACCATAATCGTTTAACTTCAAAGTACATTCCGTCCTCTTTTTCTTTGTCTAATATTTCCTCAATTCCTATTCTATAACTTTCACTTGTCAAAATTTCTGAATTTAGTATCCACACTCCAGGCCCTTTTTTTTTCTTTACTAAAGTCAATATTCCATAAAAGCATTTTGTGATCACTCAAACTGGTATCCTTATAACAAATGTCCCCCAGAAAAAATTCCATATCCCTTTCACTTAAAATAAAATCGATTCTTGTCTGACACATAAAATTCCCAACCAGTTGTCTTCTGGAAAATTCTCTTTTCCTTTCATGGTTTTCCCTCCAAACATCTATCAAATTTCTTTCCTCCATCATTTCTTTTAACTCTTTCCTTCCCATATCTGTTCTAAAAACCATCCCATCTGCCATGTCCATCTTACTAAAAACAGTATTAAAATCCCCAACTAAAATAACGTTTTTATATGTCTTTATTAAAATCCTTAATCCCTCAAAAAAATGTTTTTTTTCTCCCTCTTGGGTGGGTGCATGCAAATTAATTATCACAAATTCATGATCATCTTTCTTAATATTAATCCCAACACATTTGCCTTTTTTGTCATTATAGACTTCATATGAATTAATTTCAACATTTTCCTTTATTAAAATGGCTACCCCCCTTCCTATCCTTCCATCACCATTATTATAAAACATTTGTCCTTTCCATCTCTTTTTCACATCCTCAATCATTTCGTCTTTCCAGTTTGTTTCTTGTAAAATTATCACATCCTGCTTTTTGCATAGTTCTTTTACCATCTCAAATTTCTTTACACTCATTAAACCTCTTGCATTTAAACTCACAAAGTTTAAAACCATACCAATAGAAAATAAGCATTTAAAACCATTCATCTTCAGTCTCTCTCACAATCTTGTTCTTGTATCAATCCCAACTTCTTTTTATCTATTTCAATCATCTTTTTCTTTCTAGCAACATTAAGATTTGGCTTTACCTTCATTGATTTTCTTCTTATCATTTTTCCAACCTTTTCTCTTTCTTTCCTTGCCTCCTGTTGTTCCATATCCAGTTCCTCCACCTCTTCGCTCTCCTCTTCATCATTTACTTCCTTGTCATTTGCACCATTCTGTTCGGTTTCTCCATCTTCTCCCTCCTCTGTATCGTCCTCCATTCTGTTTACTTCTCCATCCTGGTGACTTTGGTCCTTCAACTTCTGATTTTCCATATATTCTATTTGCTTTTGTTGTTTGTTTTCCATTGGTTCAAAAGTCTCTGTGGTTTCTGCAATCTCATCTTGCACCTGCCTGTCCATACTTTGTTGCTCCTCTGATTGCTTCTCGTTACCTTCCATCCAGCATTCACATCTATTAAGAGGTTTGCCACAGTCTGGACATTCAATTGCTGTACAGTCTCTTGAGAAATGTCCTTGATCATTGCATTTAAAACATCTGAACTCAGGACAGTCTTTGATGATATGTTCTGGACTTAAACACAATCTACAAGTTTTGACCTGCCTACTGTGTATTATCCTGAAGTACTGTGAGCCTTCAGTTGTCTCAAACCTTGTACTATATGGCAATGATGCCACCTCCTTTGGGAACTTAACCTTAACAAATCTTGTCCCATCCTCTATCTCCGTTCCTGGGTAAAACCTCCTCCTTATCTCTGTTATGGGAGTAACTCCCCATCCTTCCAATTTCGAGGTTATGTCATCATCATCTAAATACACAGGCAGATGCATGAACGAGACTACATATTCTCTGTCCTGGAGTTTTTTAACATCACATATTTGTCCTTTAATTTGCAAACCATTTAACAGTCCATCACAAGCTTCCTCCGTTTCAAAAGTCACTTCATATTGTTTATTAGTCTTTGGTCTTACCGCAAGAATTTTTTCCACGCTCACTTTTTCCTTTATTGCTCTAATAATGTCCTCCGCTCCTCCATTAAGCACTTTACTGATGTCAATTATTGCTGTAGCTTCTTTTGAATAGATCCTTTGTTTCTTCATTTCTTTCGCCATCATCCCTTCTCCTTGTCTTAATCCTTTGCCTTGGTCAATTGCATTAGCTTGTTTCAAATTCGTTGCAAGTTGTGAAACAAGCAGTTGATCCATTTCACTCATTATGAATAAAAAATTAAAAATTAAACCACTCCCCAGACAGCATGAAGCTGCTGGTTCGTGGTTTAAAACTTATTAAATAGATAAAGAAAAACTCCTCTTACAATTAATTCTAACTATAAAAAATAATTAACAAACAAACAATACAAGAGTTAGCTTCCGTCCTTTCTACACACACTTGCACTTCCTGGATTGTACCACTACAATGAACAGGGTTGCACAGGTTGGTATGGCCGTAAGCGAAGACTGCTGCAAAGAGAATGCTATTTAAAGATCAGCCAATCTACTCGCCAGTACATTATATAAGTAGGAAAGAAAACCCAAAAGCTTAAAGCACCTAGTATTCCTAGGCGGTCTCTCATTCAAGAACTAACCAGACCTAAACCTGCTAAAATTTAGAGATCGGGCATTCACTCTATTTTTTGCCAAATTTATTATATACTAAGTGAAAAAATTCCAAAAGCTTTAAGCACCTGGTGTTCCTAGGCGGTCTTTCAACCAAGTACTAACCAGACCTAAACCTGCTAAGATTCAGAGATCGGGCATTGACTCTTTTTTTTTTTTTTTTTTTTTTTTTGCAAGATTATTATATAATTCGTGAAAAATATCCAAAAATTTAAAGCACCTGGTATTCCCAGGCAGTCTCCCATCCATGTACTAACCTGGCCCAAACCTGCTTATATTCAGAGATCGGGCATTGACTCTATTTTTTGCCAAATTTATTATATACTAAGTGAAAAAATTCCAAAAGCTTAAAGCACTTGGTATTCCTTGGCGGTCTCTCATTCAAGTACTAACCAGACCTTAACCTGCTAAGATTCAGAGATCGGGCATTGACTCTATTTTTTAGCAAAATTATTATATACTAAGTGAAAAATTTCCAAAAAGCTTACAGTACTTGGTATTCCCAGGCGGTCTCCCATCCAAGTACTAACCAGGCCCAAACCTGCTTAACTTCCGAGATTAGACGAGATCGGGCATAGCCAGGCTGGTATGGCCGTAAGCGAAGACTGCTGCAAAGAGAAGGCTATTTAAAGATCAGCCAATCTACTCGCCAGTACATTATATAAGTAGGAAAGAAAACCAAAAAGCTTAAAGCACCTGCTATTCCTTGGCGGTCTCTCATCCAAGTACTAACTAGACCTAAACCTGCTAAAATTCAGAGATCGGGCATTGACTCTTTTTTCTTTTTTTGCAAGATTATTATATAATTTGTGAAAAATATCCAAAAATGTAAAGCACCTGGTATTCCCAGGCAGTCTCCCATCCATGTACTAACCTGGCTTAAACCTGCTTATATTCAGAGATCGGGCATTGACTCTATTTTTTGCCAAATTTATTATCTACTAAGTGAAAAAATTCCAAAAGCTTAAAGCACTTGGTATTCCTTGGCGGTCTCTCATTCAAGTACTAACCAGACCTTAACCTGCTAAGATTCAGAGATCGGGCATTGACTCTATTTTTTAGCAAAATTATTATATACTAAGTGAAAAATTTCCAAAAAGCTTACAGTACCTGGTATTCCCAGGCGGTCTCCCATCCAAGTAGTAACCAGGCCCAAACCTGCTTAACTTCCGAGATTAGACGAGATCGGGCATAGCCAGGCTGGTATGGCCATAAGCGAAGACTGCTGCAAAGAGAAGGCTATTTAAAGATCAACCAATCTACTCGCCAGTACATTATATAAGTAGGAAAGAAAACCCAAAAGCTTAAAGCACCTGGTATTCCTTGGCGGTCTCTCATCCAAGTACTAACTAGACCTAAACCTGCTAAAATTCAGAGATCGGGCATTGACTCTTTTTTCTTTTTTTGCAAGATTATTATATAATTTGGGAAAAATATCCAAAAATTTAAAGCACCTGGTATTCCCAGGCAGTTTCCCATGCATGTACTAACCTGTCCCAAACCTGCTTATATTCAGAGATCGGGCATTGACTCTATTTTTTGGCAAAATTATTACATACTAAGTGAAAAATTTCCAAGATGCTTACAGCACCTGGTAATCCCAGGGGGTCTCCCATCCAAGTACTAACCAGGCCCAAACCTGCTTAACTTCCGAGATCAGACGAGATCGGGCATAGCCAGGCTGGTATGGCCATAAGCGAAGACTGCTGCAAAGAGAAGGCAATTTAAGGATCAGCCAATCTACTCGCCAGTACATTATATAAGTAGGAAAGAAAACCCCAAAACTTAAAGCACCTAGTATTCCTAGGCGGTCTCTCATCCAAGTACTAACCAGACCTAAACCTGCTAAAATTTAGAGATCGGGCATTGACTCTATTTTTTGCCAAATTTATTATATACTAAGTGAAAAAATTCCAAAAGCTTTAAGCACCTGGTAATCCTAGGCGGTCTTTCAACCAAGTACTAACCATACCTAAACCTGCTAAGATTCAGAGATTGGGCATTGTCTCTTTTTTTTTTTTTTTTGCAAGATTATTATATAATTCGTGAAAAATATCCAAAAATTTAAAGCACCTGGTATTCCCAGGCTGTCTCCCATCCATGTACTAACCTGGCCCAAACCTGCTTATATTCAGAGATCGGGCATTGACTCTATTTTTTGGCAAAATTTTTACATACTAAGTCAAAAATTTCCAAAATGCTTACAGCACCTGGTATTCCCATGCGGTCTCCCATCCAATTACTAACCAGGCCCAAACCTGCTTAGCTTCCGAGATCAGACGAGATTGGGCATAGCCAGGCTGGTATGGCCGTAAGCGAAGACTGCTGCAAAGAGAATGCTATTTAAAGATCAGCCAATCTACTCGCCAGTACATTATATAAGTAGGAAAGAAAACCCAAAAGCTTAAAGCACCTAGTATTCCTAGGCGGTCTCTCATCCAAGAACTAACCAGACCTAAACCTGCTAAAATTTAGAGATCGGGCATTGACTCTATTTTTTGCCAAATTTATTATATACTAAGTGAAAAAATTCCAAAAGCTTTAAGCACCTGGTGTTCCTAGGCGGTCTTTCAACCAAGTACTAACCAGACCTAAACCTGCTAAGATTCAGAGATCGGGCATTGACTCTATTTTTTTTTTTTTTTTTTTTTGCAAGATTATTATATAATTCGTGAAAAATATCCAAAAATTTAAAGCACCTGGTATTCCCAGGCAGTCTGCCATCCATGTACTAACCTGGCCCAAACCTGCTTATATTCAGAGATCGGGCATTGACTCTTTTTTCTTTTTTTGCAAGATTATTATATAATTTGTGAAAAATATCCAAAAATTTAAAGCACCTGGTATTCCCAGGCAGTCTCCCATCCATGTACTAACCTGGCTTAAACCTGCTAAAATTCAGAGATCGGGCATTGACTCTTTTTTCTTTTTTTGCAAGATTATTATATAATTTGTGAAAAAAATCCAAAAATTTAAAGCACCTGGTATTCCCAGGCAGTTTCCCATGCATGTACTAATCTGTCCCAAACCTGCTTATATTCAGAGATCGGGCATTGACTCTATTTTTTGGCAAAATTATTACATACTAAGTGAAAAATTTCCAAAATGCTTACAGCACCTGGTAATCCCAGGCGGTCTCCCATCCAAGTACTAACCAGGCCCAAACCTGCTTAACTTCCGAGATCAGACGAGATCGGGCATAGCCAGGCTGGTATGGCCGTAAGCAAAGACTGCTGCAAAGAGAAGGCAATTTAAGGATCAGCCAATCTACTCGCCAGTACATTATATAAGTAGGAAAGAAAACCCCAAAACTTAAAGCACCTAGTATTCCTAGGCGGTCTCTCATCCAAGTACTAACCAGACCTAAACCTGCTAAAATTTAGAGATCGGGCATTGACTCTATTTTTTGCCAAATTTATTATATACTAAGTGAAAAAAATTCCAAAAGCTTTAAGCACCTGGTAATCCTAGGCGGTCTTTCAACCAAGTACTAACCATACCTAAACCTGCTAAGATTCAGAGATTGGGCATTGTCTCTTTTTTTTTTTTTTTTTGCAAGATTATTATATAATTCGTGAAAAATATCCAAAAATTTAAAGCACCTGGTATTCCCAGGCTGTCTCCCATCCATGTACTAACCTGGCCCAAACCTGCTTATATTCAGAGATCGAGCATTGACTCTTTTTTCTTTTTTGCAAGATTATTATATAATTCGTGAAAAATATCCAAAAATTTAAAGCACCTGGTATTCCCAGGCAGTTTCCCATGCATGTACTAATCTGTCCCAAACCTGCTTATATTCAGAGATCGGGCATTGACTCTATTTTTTGGCAAAATTATTACATACTAAGTGAAAAATTTCCAAAATGCTTACAGCACCTGGTAATCCCAGGCGGTCTCCCATCCAAGTACTAACCAGGCCCAAACCTGCTTAACTTCCGAGATCAGACGAGATCGGGCATAGCCAGGCTGGTATGGCCGTAAGCAAAGACTGCTGCAAAGAGAAGGCAATTTAAGGATCAGCCAATCTACTCGCCAGTACATTATATAAGTAGGAAAGAAAACCCCAAAACTTAAAGCACCTAGTATTCCTAGGCGGTCTCTCATCCAAGTACTAACCAGACCTAAACCTGCTAAAATTTAGAGATCGGGCATTGACTCTATTTTTTGCCAAATTTATTATATACTAAGTGAAAAAATTCCAAAAGCTTAAAGCACTTGGTATTCCTTAGCGGTCTCTCATCCAAGTACTAACTAGACCTAAACCTGCTAAAATTCAGAGATCGGGCATTGACTCTTTTTTCTTTTTTTGCAAGATTCTTATATAATTTGTGAAAAAAAATCCAAAAATTTAAAGCACCTGGTATTCCCAGGCAGTTTCCCATGCATGTACTAATCTGTCCCAAACCTGCTTATATTCAGAGATCGGGCATTGACTCTATTTTTTGGCAAAATTATTACATACTAAGTGAAAAATTTCCAAAATGCTTACAGCACCTGGTAATCCCAGGCGGTCTCCCATCCAAGTACTAACCAGGCCCAAACCTGCTTAACTTCCAAGATCAGACGAGATCGGGCATAGCCAGGCTGGTATGGCCATAAGCAAAGACTGCTGCAAAGAGAATGTTATTTAAAGATCAGCCAAACTACTCGCCAGTACATTATATAAGTAGGAAAGAAAACCCCAAAACTTAAAGCACCTAGTATTCCTAGGCGGTCTCTCATCCAAGTACTAACCAGACCTAAACCTGCTAAAATTTAGAGATCGGGCATTGACTCTATTTTTTGCCAAATTTATTATATACTAAGTGAAAAAATTCCAAAAATTTAAAGCACCTGGTATTCCCAGGCAGTCTCCAATCCATGTACTAACCTGGCTTAAACCTGCTTATATTCAGAGATCGGGCATTGACTCTATTTTTTGCCAAATTTATTATATACTAAGTGAAAAAATTCCAAAAGCTTAAAGTACCTGGTATTCCTTGGCGGTCTCTCATTCAAGTACTAACCAGACCTTAACCTGCTAAGATTCAGAGATCGGGCATTGACTCTTTTTTTTTTTTTTTTGCAAGATTATTATATAATTCGTGAAAAATATCCAAAAATTTAAAGCACCTGGTATTCCCAGGCTGTCTCCCATCCATGTACTAACCTGGCGCAAACCTGCTTATATTCAGAGATCGGGCATTGACTCTTTTTTCTTTTTTTGCAAGATTATTATATAATTTGTGAAAAATATCCAAAAATTTAAAGCACCTGGTATTCCCAGGCAGTCTCCCATCCATGTACTAACCTGGCTTAAACCTGCTTATATTCAGAGATCGGGCATTGACTCTATTTTTTGCCAAATTTATTATAAACTAAGTGAAAAAATTCCAAAAGCTTAAAGCACTTGGTATTCCTTGGCGGTCTCTCATTCAAGTACTAACCAGACCTTAACCTGCTAAGATTCAGAGATCGGGCATTGACTCTATTTTTTAGCAAAATTATTATATACTAAGTGAAAAATTTCCAAAAAGCTTACAGTACTTGGTATTCCCAGGCGGTCTCCCATCCAAGTACTAACCAGGCCCAAACCTGCTTAACTTCCGAGATCAGACGAGATCGGGCATAGCCAGGCTGGTATGGCCGTAAGCGAAGACTGCTGCAAAGAGAAGGCTATTTAAAGATCAGCCAATCTACTCGCCAGTACATTATATAAGTAGGAAAGAAAACCCAAAAGCTTAAAGCACCTGCTATTCCTTGGCGGTCTCTCATCCAAGTACTAACTAGACCTAAACCTGCTAAAATTCAGAGATCGGGCATTGACTCTTTTTTCTAGTTTTTTGCAAGATTATTATATAATTTGTGAAAAATATCCAAAAATGTAAAGCACCTGGTATTCCCAGGCAGTCTCCCATCCATGTACTAACCTGGCCCAAACCTGCTTATATTCAGAGATCGGGCATTGACTCTATTTTTTGCCAAATTTATTATATACTAAGTGAAAAAATTCCAAAAATTTAAAGCACCTGGTATTCCCAGGCAGTCTCCAATCCATGTACTAACCTGGCTTAAACCTGCTTATATTCAGAGATCGGGCATTGACTCTATTTTTTGCCAAATTTATTATATACTAAGTGAAAAAATTCCAAAAGCTTAAAGCACCTGGTATTCCTTGGCGGTCTCTCATTCAAGTACTAACCAGACCTTAACCTGCTAAGATTCAGAGATCGGGCATTGACTCTTTTTTTTTTTTTTTTTTTTTTTTTTGCAAGATTATTATATAATTCGTGAAAAATATCCAAAAAATTTAAAGCACCTGGTATTCCCAGGCTGTCTCCCATCCATGTACTAACCTGGCCCAAACCTGCTTATATTCAGAGATCGGGCATTGACTCTATTTTTTGGCAAAATTTTTACATACTAAGTCAAAAATTTCCAAAATGCTTACAGCACCTGGTATTCCCATGCGGTCTCCCATCCAATTACTAACCAGGCCCAAACCTGCTTAGCTTCCGAGATCAGACGAGATCGGGCATAGCCAGGCTGGTATGGCCGTAAGCGAAGACTGCTGCAAAGAGAATGCTATTTAAAGATCAGCCAATCTACTCGCCAGTACATTATATAAGTAGGAAAGAAAACCCAAAAGCTTAAAGCACCTAGTATTCCTAGGCGGTCTCTCATCCAAGAACTAACCAGACCTAAACCTGCTAAAATTTAGAGATCGGGCATTGACTCTATTTTTTGCCAAATTTATTATATACTAAGTGAAAAAATTCCAAAAGCTTTAAGCACCTGGTGTTCCTAGGCGGTCTTTCAACCAAGTACTAACCAGACCTAAACCTGCTAAGATTCAGAGATCGGGCATTGACTCTATTTTTTTTTTTTTTTTTTTTTGCAAGATTATTATATAATTCGTGAAAAATATCCAAAAATTTAAAGCACCTGGTATTCCCAGGCAGTCTGCCATCCATGTACTAACCTGGCCCAAACCTGCTTATATTCAGAGATCGGGCATTGACTCTTTTTTCTTTTTTTGCAAGATTATTATATAATTTGTGAAAAATATCCAAAAATTTAAAGCACCTGGTATTCCCAGGCAGTCTCCCATCCATGTACTAACCTGGCTTAAACCTGCTTATATTCAGAGATCGGGCATTGACTCTATTTTTTGCCAAATTTATTATATACTAAGTGAAAAAATTCCAAAAATTTAAAGCACCTGGTATTCCCAGGCAGTCTCCAATCCATGTACTAACCTGGCTTAAACCTGCTTATATTCAGAGATCGGGCATTGACTCTATTTTTTGCCAAATTTATTATATACTAAGTGAAAAAATTCCAAAAGCTTAAAGCACCTGGTATTCCTTGGCGGTCTCTCATTCAAGTACTAACCAGACCTTAACCTGCTAAGATTCAGAGATCGGGCATTGACTCTTTTTTTTTTTTTTTTTTTTGCAAGATTATTATATAATTCGTGAAAAATATCCAAAAATTTAAAGCACCTGGTATTCCCAGGCTGTCTCCCATCCATGTACTAACCTGGCCCAAACCTGCTTATATTCAGAGATCGGGCATTGACTCTATTTTTTGGCAAAATTTTTACATACTAAGTCAAAAATTTCCAAAATGCTTACAGCACCTGGTATTCCCATGCTGTCTCCCATCCAATTACTAACCAGGCCCAAACCTGCTTAGCTTCCGAGATCAGACGAGATCGGGCATAGCCAGGCTGGTATGGCCGTAAGCGAAGACTGCTGCAAAGAGAATGCTATTTAAAGATCAGCCAATCTACTCGCCAGTACATTATATAAGTAGGAAAGAAAACCCAAAAGCTTAAAGCACCTAGTATTCCTAGGCGGTCTCTCATCCAAGAACTAACCAGACCTAAACCTGCTAAAATTTAGAGATCGGGCATTGACTCTATTTTTTGCCAAATTTATTATATACTAAGTGAAAAAATTCCAAAAGCTTTAAGCACCTGGTGTTCCTAGGCGGTCTTTCAACCAAGTACTAACCAGACCTAAACCTGCTAAGATTCAGAGATCGGGCATTGACTCTATTTTTTTTTTTTTTTTTTTGCAAGATTATTATATAATTCGTGAAAAATATCCAAAAATTTAAAGCACCTGGTATTCCCAGGCAGTCTGCCATCCATGTACTAACCTGGCCCAAACCTGCTTATATTCAGAGATCGGGCATTGACTCTTTTTTCTTTTTTTGCAAGATTATTATATAATTTGTGAAAAATATCCAAAAATTTAAAGCACCTGGTATTCCCAGGCAGTCTCCCATCCATGTACTAACCTGGCTTAAACCTGCTAAAATTCAGAGATCGGGCATTGACTCTTTTTTCTTTTTTTGCAAGATTATTATATAATTTGTGAAAAAAATCCAAAAATTTAAAGCACCTGGTATTCCCAGGCAGTTTCCCATGCATGTACTAATCTGTCCCAAACCTGCTTATATTCAGAGATCGGGCATTGACTCTATTTTTTGGCAAAATTATTACATACTAAGTGAAAAATTTCCAAAATGCTTACAGCACCTGGTAATCCCAGGCGGTCTCCCATCCAAGTACTAACCAGGCCCAAACCTGCTTAACTTCCGAGATCAGACGAGATCGGGCATAGCCAGGCTGGTATGGCCGTAAGCAAAGACTGCTGCAAAGAGAAGGCAATTTAAGGATCAGCCAATCTACTCGCCAGTACATTATATAAGTAGGAAAGAAAACCCCAAAACTTAAAGCACCTAGTATTCCTAGGCGGTCTCTCATCCAAGTACTAACCAGACCTAAACCTGCTAAAATTTAGAGATCGGGCATTGACTCTATTTTTTGCCAAATTTATTATATACTAAGTGAAAAAATTCCAAAAGCTTTAAGCACCTGGTAATCCTAGGCGGTCTTTCAACCAAGTACTAACCATACCTAAACCTGCTAAGATTCAGAGATTGGGCATTGTCTCTTTTTTTTTTTTTTTTGCAAGATTATTATATAATTCGTGAAAAATATCCAAAAATTTAAAGCACCTGGTATTCCCAGGCTGTCTCCCATCCATGTACTAACCTGGCCCAAACCTGCTTATATTCAGAGATCGAGCATTGACTCTTTTTTCTTTTTTGCAAGATTATTATATAATTCGTGAAAAATATCCAAAAATTTAAAGCACCTGGTATTCCCAGGCAGTTTCCCATGCATGTACTAATCTGTCCCAAACCTGCTTATATTCAGAGATCGGGCATTGACTCTATTTTTTGGCAAAATTATTACATACTAAGTGAAAAATTTCCAAAATGCTTACAGCACCTGGTAATCCCAGGCGGTCTCCCATCCAAGTACTAACCAGGCCCAAACCTGCTTAACTTCCGAGATCAGACGAGATCGGGCATAGCCAGGCTGGTATGGCCGTAAGCAAAGACTGCTGCAAAGAGAAGGCAATTTAAGGATCAGCCAATCTACTCGCCAGTACATTATATAAGTAGGAAAGAAAACCCCAAAACTTAAAGCACCTAGTATTCCTAGGCGGTCTCTCATCCAAGTACTAACCAGACCTAAACCTGCTAAAATTTAGAGATCGGGCATTGACTCTATTTTTTGCCAAATTTATTATATACTAAGTGAAAAAATTCCAAAAGCTTAAAGCACTTGGTATTCCTTAGCGGTCTCTCATCCAAGTACTAACTAGACCTAAACCTGCTAAAATTCAGAGATCGGGCATTGACTCTTTTTTCTTTTTTTGCAAGATTCTTATATAATTTGTGAAAAAAAATCCAAAAATTTAAAGCACCTGGTATTCCCAGGCAGTTTCCCATGCATGTACTAATCTGTCCCAAACCTGCTTATATTCAGAGATCGGGCATTGACTCTATTTTTTGGCAAAATTATTACATACTAAGTGAAAAATTTCCAAAATGCTTACAGCACCTGGTAATCCCAGGCGGTCTCCCATCCAAGTACTAACCAGGCCCAAACCTGCTTAACTTCCAAGATCAGACGAGATCGGGCATAGCCAGGCTGGTATGGCCATAAGCAAAGACTGCTGCAAAGAGAATGTTATTTAAAGATCAGCCAAACTACTCGCCAGTACATTATATAAGTAGGAAAGAAAACCCCAAAACTTAAAGCACCTAGTATTCCTAGGCGGTCTCTCATCCAAGTACTAACCAGACCTAAACCTGCTAAAATTTAGAGATCGGGCATTGACTCTATTTTTTGCCAAATTTATTATATACTAAGTGAAAAAATTCCAAAAATTTAAAGCACCTGGTATTCCCAGGCAGTCTCCAATCCATGTACTAACCTGGCTTAAACCTGCTTATATTCAGAGATCGGGCATTGACTCTATTTTTTGCCAAATTTATTATATACTAAGTGAAAAAATTCCAAAAGCTTAAAGTACCTGGTATTCCTTGGCGGTCTCTCATTCAAGTACTAACCAGACCTTAACCTGCTAAGATTCAGAGATCGGGCATTGACTCTTTTTTTTTTTTTTTTTGCAAGATTATTATATAATTCGTGAAAAATATCCAAAAATTTAAAGCACCTGGTATTCCCAGGCTGTCTCCCATCCATGTACTAACCTGGCGCAAACCTGCTTATATTCAGAGATCGGGCATTGACTCTTTTTTCTTTTTTTGCAAGATTATTATATAATTTGTGAAAAATATCCAAAAATTTAAAGCACCTGGTATTCCCAGGCAGTCTCCCATCCATGTACTAACCTGGCTTAAACCTGCTTATATTCAGAGATCGGGCATTGACTCTATTTTTTGCCAAATTTATTATAAACTAAGTGAAAAAATTCCAAAAGCTTAAAGCACTTGGTATTCCTTGGCGGTCTCTCATTCAAGTACTAACCAGACCTTAACCTGCTAAGATTCAGAGATCGGGCATTGACTCTATTTTTTAGCAAAATTATTATATACTAAGTGAAAAATTTCCAAAAAGCTTACAGTACTTGGTATTCCCAGGCGGTCTCCCATCCAAGTACTAACCAGGCCCAAACCTGCTTAACTTCCGAGATCAGACGAGATCGGGCATAGCCAGGCTGGTATGGCCGTAAGCGAAGACTGCTGCAAAGAGAAGGCTATTTAAAGATCAGCCAATCTACTCGCCAGTACATTATATAAGTAGGAAAGAAAACCCAAAAGCTTAAAGCACCTGCTATTCCTTGGCGGTCTCTCATCCAAGTACTAACTAGACCTAAACCTGCTAAAATTCAGAGATCGGGCATTGACTCTTTTTTCTAGTTTTTTGCAAGATTATTATATAATTTGTGAAAAATATCCAAAAATGTAAAGCACCTGGTATTCCCAGGCAGTCTCCCATCCATGTACTAACCTGGCCCAAACCTGCTTATATTCAGAGATCGGGCATTGACTCTATTTTTTGCCAAATTTATTATATACTAAGTGAAAAAATTCCAAAAATTTAAAGCACCTGGTATTCCCAGGCAGTCTCCAATCCATGTACTAACCTGGCTTAAACCTGCTTATATTCAGAGATCGGGCATTGACTCTATTTTTTGCCAAATTTATTATATACTAAGTGAAAAAATTCCAAAAGCTTAAAGCACCTGGTATTCCTTGGCGGTCTCTCATTCAAGTACTAACCAGACCTTAACCTGCTAAGATTCAGAGATCGGGCATTGACTCTTTTTTTTTTTTTTTTTTTTTTTTTGCAAGATTATTATATAATTCGTGAAAAATATCCAAAAAATTTAAAGCACCTGGTATTCCCAGGCTGTCTCCCATCCATGTACTAACCTGGCCCAAACCTGCTTATATTCAGAGATCGGGCATTGACTCTATTTTTTGGCAAAATTTTTACATACTAAGTCAAAAATTTCCAAAATGCTTACAGCACCTGGTATTCCCATGCGGTCTCCCATCCAATTACTAACCAGGCCCAAACCTGCTTAGCTTCCGAGATCAGACGAGATCGGGCATAGCCAGGCTGGTATGGCCGTAAGCGAAGACTGCTGCAAAGAGAATGCTATTTAAAGATCAGCCAATCTACTCGCCAGTACATTATATAAGTAGGAAAGAAAACCCAAAAGCTTAAAGCACCTAGTATTCCTAGGCGGTCTCTCATCCAAGAACTAACCAGACCTAAACCTGCTAAAATTTAGAGATCGGGCATTGACTCTATTTTTTGCCAAATTTATTATATACTAAGTGAAAAAATTCCAAAAGCTTTAAGCACCTGGTGTTCCTAGGCGGTCTTTCAACCAAGTACTAACCAGACCTAAACCTGCTAAGATTCAGAGATCGGGCATTGACTCTATTTTTTTTTTTTTTTTTTTTGCAAGATTATTATATAATTCGTGAAAAATATCCAAAAATTTAAAGCACCTGGTATTCCCAGGCAGTCTGCCATCCATGTACTAACCTGGCCCAAACCTGCTTATATTCAGAGATCGGGCATTGACTCTTTTTTCTTTTTTTGCAAGATTATTATATAATTTGTGAAAAATATCCAAAAATTTAAAGCACCTGGTATTCCCAGGCAGTCTCCCATCCATGTACTAACCTGGCTTAAACCTGCTTATATTCAGAGATCGGGCATTGACTCTATTTTTTGCCAAATTTATTATATACTAAGTGAAAAAATTCCAAAAATTTAAAGCACCTGGTATTCCCAGGCAGTCTCCAATCCATGTACTAACCTGGCTTAAACCTGCTTATATTCAGAGATCGGGCATTGACTCTATTTTTTGCCAAATTTATTATATACTAAGTGAAAAAATTCCAAAAGCTTAAAGCACCTGGTATTCCTTGGCGGTCTCTCATTCAAGTACTAACCAGACCTTAACCTGCTAAGATTCAGAGATCGGGCATTGACTCTTTTTTTTTTTTTTTTTTTTGCAAGATTATTATATAATTCGTGAAAAATATCCAAAAATTTAAAGCACCTGGTATTCCCAGGCTGTCTCCCATCCATGTACTAACCTGGCCCAAACCTGCTTATATTCAGAGATCGGGCATTGACTCTATTTTTTGGCAAAATTTTTACATACTAAGTCAAAAATTTCCAAAATGCTTACAGCACCTGGTATTCCCATGCTGTCTCCCATCCAATTACTAACCAGGCCCAAACCTGCTTAGCTTCCGAGATCAGACGAGATCGGGCATAGCCAGGCTGGTATGGCCGTAAGCGAAGACTGCTGCAAAGAGAATGCTATTTAAAGATCAGCCAATCTACTCGCCAGTACATTATATAAGTAGGAAAGAAAACCCAAAAGCTTAAAGCACCTAGTATTCCTAGGCGGTCTCTCATCCAAGAACTAACCAGACCTAAACCTGCTAAAATTTAGAGATCGGGCATTGACTCTATTTTTTGCCAAATTTATTATATACTAAGTGAAAAAATTCCAAAAGCTTTAAGCACCTGGTGTTCCTAGGCGGTCTTTCAACCAAGTACTAACCAGACCTAAACCTGCTAAGATTCAGAGATCGGGCATTGACTCTATTTTTTTTTTTTTTTTTTTGCAAGATTATTATATAATTCGTGAAAAATATCCAAAAATTTAAAGCACCTGGTATTCCCAGGCAGTCTGCCATCCATGTACTAACCTGGCCCAAACCTGCTTATATTCAGAGATCGGGCATTGACTCTTTTTTCTTTTTTTGCAAGATTATTATATAATTTGTGAAAAATATCCAAAAATTTAAAGCACCTGGTATTCCCAGGCAGTCTCCCATCCATGTACTAACCTGGCTTAAACCTGCTAAAATTCAGAGATCGGGCATTGACTCTTTTTTCTTTTTTTGCAAGATTATTATATAATTTGTGAAAAAAATCCAAAAATTTAAAGCACCTGGTATTCCCAGGCAGTTTCCCATGCATGTACTAATCTGTCCCAAACCTGCTTATATTCAGAGATCGGGCATTGACTCTATTTTTTGGCAAAATTATTACATACTAAGTGAAAAATTTCCAAAATGCTTACAGCACCTGGTAATCCCAGGCGGTCTCCCATCCAAGTACTAACCAGGCCCAAACCTGCTTAACTTCCGAGATCAGACGAGATCGGGCATAGCCAGGCTGGTATGGCCGTAAGCAAAGACTGCTGCAAAGAGAAGGCAATTTAAGGATCAGCCAATCTACTCGCCAGTACATTATATAAGTAGGAAAGAAAACCCCAAAACTTAAAGCACCTAGTATTCCTAGGCGGTCTCTCATCCAAGTACTAACCAGACCTAAACCTGCTAAAATTTAGAGATCGGGCATTGACTCTATTTTTTGCCAAATTTATTATATACTAAGTGAAAAAATTCCAAAAGCTTTAAGCACCTGGTAATCCTAGGCGGTCTTTCAACCAAGTACTAACCATACCTAAACCTGCTAAGATTCAGAGATCGGGCATTGACTCTTTTTTCTTTTTTTGCAAAATTATTATATAATTCGTGAAAAATATCCAAAAATTTAAAGCACCTGGTATTCCCAGGCTGTCTCCCATCCATGTACTAACCTGACCCAAACCTGCTTATATTCAGAGATCGAGCATTGACTCTTTTTTCTTTTTTGCAAGATTATTATATAATTCGTGAAAAATATCCAAAAATTTAAAGCACCTGGTATTCCCAGGCAGTTTCCCATGCATGTACTAATCTGTCCCAAACCTGCTTATATTCAGAGATCGGGCATTGACTCTATTTTTTGGCAAAATTATTACATACTAAGTGAAAAATTTCCAAAATGCTTACAGCACCTGGTAATCCCAGGCGGTCTCCCATCCAAGTACTAACCAGGCCCAAACCTGCTTAACTTCCGAGATCAGACGAGATCGGGCATAGCCAGGCTGGTATGGCCGTAAGCAAAGACTGCTGCAAAGAGAAGGCAATTTAAGGATCAGCCAATCTACTCGCCAGTACATTATATAAGTAGGAAAGAAAACCCCAAAACTTAAAGCACCTAGTATTCCTAGGCGGTCTCTCATCCAAGTACTAACCAGACCTAAACCTGCTAAAATTTAGAGATCGGGCATTGACCCTTTTTTTTTTTTTTTTGCAAGATTATTATATAATTCGTGAAAAATATCCAAAAATTTAAAGCACCTGGTATTCCCAGGCAGTCTGCCATCCATGTACTAACCTGGCCCAAACCTGCTTATATTCAGAGATCGGGCATTGACTCTTTTTTCTTTTTTTGCAAGATTATTATATAATTTGTGAAAAATATCCAAAAATTTAAAGCACCTGGTATTCCCAGGCAGTCTCCCATCCATGTACTAACCTGGCTTAAACCTGCTTATATTCAGAGATCGGGCATTGACTCTATTTTTTGCCAAATTTATTATATACTAAGTGAAAAAATTCCAAAAGCTTTAAGCACCTGGTGTTCCTAGGCGGTCTTTCAACCAAGTACTAACCAGACCTAAACCTGCTAAGATTCAGAGATCGGGCATTGACTCTATTTTTTTTTTTTTTTTTTTTTTTGCAAGATTATTATATAATTCGTGAAAAATATCCAAAAATTTAAAGCACCTGGTATTCCCAGGCAGTCTGCCATCCATGTACTAACCTGGCCCAAACCTGCTTATATTCAGAGATCGGGCATTGACTCTTTTTTCTTTTTTTGCAAGATTATTATATAATTTGTGAAAAATATCCAAAAATTTAAAGCACCTGGTATTCCCAGGCAGTCTCCCATCCATGTACTAACCTGGCTTAAACCTGCTTATATTCAGAGATTCGGCATTGACTCTATTTTTTGCCAAATTTATTCTATACTAAGTGAAAAAATTCCAAAAGCTTAAAGCACTTGGTATTCCTTGGCGGTCTCTCATCCAAGTACTAACTAGACCTAAACCTGCTAAAATTCAGAGATCGGGCATTGACTCTTTTTTTTTTTTTTTTTTGCAAGATTATTATATAATTTGTGAAAAATATCCAAAAATTTAAAGCACCTGGTATTCCCAGGCAGTTTCCCATGCATGTACTAATCTGTCCCAAACCTGCTTATATTCAGAGATCGGGCATTGACTCTATTTTTTGGCAAAATTATTACATACTAAGTGAAAAATTTCCAAAATGCTTACAGCACCTGGTAATCCCAGGCGGTCTCCCATCCAAGTACTAACCAGGCCCAAACCTGCTTAACTTCCAAGATCAGACGAGATCGGGCATAGCCAGGCTGGTATGGCCATAAGCAAAGACTGCTGCAAAGAGAATGTTATTTAAAGATCAGCCAAACTACTCGCCAGTACTTTATATAAGTAGGAAAGAAAACCCCAAAACTTAAAGCACCTAGTATTCCTAGGCGGTCTCTCATCCAAGTACTAACCAGACCTAAACCTGCTAAAATTTAGAGATCGGGCATTGACTCTATTTTTTGCCAAATTTATTATATACTAAGTGAAAAAATTCCAAAAATTTAAAGCACCTGGTATTCCCAGGCAGTCTCCAATCCATGTACTAACCTGGCTTAAACCTGCTTATATTCAGAGATCGGGCATTGACTCTATTTTTTGCCAAATTTATTATATACTAAGTGAAAAAATTCCAAAAGCTTAAAGCACCTGGTATTCCTTGGCGGTCTCTCATTCAAGTACTAACCAGACCTTAACCTGCTAAGATTCAGAGATCGGGCATTGACTCTTTTTTTTTTTTTTTGCAAGATTATTATATAATTCGTGAAAAATATCCAAAAATTTAAAGCACCTGGTATTCCCAGGCTGTCTCCCATCCATGTACTAACCTGGCGCAAACCTGCTTATATTCAGAGATCGGGCATTGACTCTTTTTTCTTTTTTTGCAAGATTATTATATAATTTGTGAAAAATATCCAAAAATTTAAAGCACCTGGTATTCCCAGGCAGTCTCCCATCCATGTACTAACCTGGCTTAAACCTGCTTATATTCAGAGATCGGGCATTGACTCTATTTTTTGCCAAATTTATTATATACTAAGTGAAAAAATTCCAAAAGCTTAAAGCACTTGGTATTCCTTGGCGGTCTCTCATTCAAGTACTAACCAGACCTTAACCTGCTAAAATTCAGAGATCGGGCATTGACTCTATTTTTTAGCAAAATTATTATATACTAAGTGAAAAATTTCCAAAAAGCTTACAGTACTTGGTATTCCCAGGCGGTCTCCCATCCAAGTACTAACCAGGCCCAAACCTGCTTAACTTCCGAGATCAGACGAGATCGGGCATAGCCAGGCTGGTATGGCCGTAAGCGAAGACTGCTGCAAAGAGAAGGCTATTTAAAGATCAGCCAATCTACTCGCCAGTACATTATATAAGTAGGAAAGAAAACCCAAAAGCTTAAAGCACCTGCTATTCCTTGGCGGTCTCTCATCCAAGTACTAACTAGACCTAAACCTGCTAAAATTCAGAGATCGGGCATTGACTCTTTTTTCTAGTTTTTTGCAAGATTATTATATAATTTGTGAAAAATATCCAAAAATGTAAAGCACCTGGTATTCCCAGGCAGTCTCCCATCCATGTACTAACCTGGCCCAAACCTGCTTATATTCAGAGATCGGGCATTGACTCTATTTTTTGCCAAATTTATTATATACTAAGTGAAAAAATTCCAAAAGCTTAAAGCACCTGGTATTCCTTGGCGGTTTCTCATTCAAGTACTAACCAGACCTTAACCTGCTAAGATTCAGAGATCGGGCATTGACCCTTTTTTTTTTTTTTTGCAAGATTATTATATAATTTGTGAAAAATATCCAAAAATTTAAAGCACCTGGTATTCCCAGGCAGTCTCCCATCCATGTACTAACCTGGCCCAAACCTGCTTATATTCAGAGATGGGGCATTGACTCTATTTTTTGGCAAAATTATTACATACTAAGTGAAAAATTTCCAAAATGCTTACAGCACCTGGTAATCCCAGGGGGTCTCCCATCCAAGTACTAACCAGGCCCAAACCTGCTTAACTTCCGAGATCAGACGAGATCGGGCATAGCCAGGCTGGTATGGCCGTAAGCGAAGACTGCTGCAAAGAGAAGGCTATTTAAAGATCAGCCAATCTACTCGCCAGTACATTATATAAGTAGGAAAGAAAACCCAAAAGCTTAAAGCACCTGCTATTCCTTGGCGGTCTCTCATCCAAGTACTAACTAGACCTAAACCTGCTAAAATTCAGAGATCGGGCATTGACTCTTTTTTTGCAAGATTATTATATAATTTGTGAAAAAAATCCAAAAATTTAAAGCACCTGGTATTCCCAGGCAGTTTCCCATGCATGTACTAATCTGTCCCAAACCTGCTTATATTCAGAGATCGGGCATTGACTCTATTTTTTGGCAAAATTATTACATACTAAGTCAAAAATTTCCAAAATGCTTACAGCACCTGGTATTCCCATGCGGTCTCCCATCCAAGTACTAACCAGGCCCAAACCTGCTTAGCTTCCGAGATCAGACGAGATCGGGCATAGCCAGGCTGGTATGGCCGTAAGCGAAGACTGCTGCAAAGAGAATGCTATTTAAAGATCAGCCAATCTACTCGCCAGTACATTATATAAGTAGGAAAGAAAACCCAAAAGCTTAAAGCACCTAGTATTCCTAGGCGGTCTCTCATCCAAGAACTAACCAGACCTAAACCTGCTAAAATTTAGAGATCGGGCATTGACTCTATTTTTTGCCAAATTTATTATATACTAAGTGAAAAAATTCCAAAAGCTTTAAGCACCTGGTGTTCCTAGGCGGTCTTTCAACCAAGTACTAACCAGACCTAAACCTGCTAAGATTCAGAGATCGGGCATTGACTCTATTTTTTTTTTTTTTTTTTTTTTTTGCAAGATTATTATATAATTCGTGAAAAATATCCAAAAATTTAAAGCACCTGGTATTCCCAGGCAGTCTGCCATCCATGTACTAACCTGGCCCAAACCTGCTTATATTCAGAGATCGGGCATTGACTCTTTTTTCTTTTTTTGCAAGATTATTATATAATTTGTGAAAAATATCCAAAAATTTAAAGCACCTGGTATTCCCAGGCAGTCTCCCATCCATGTACTAACCTGGCTTAAACCTGCTTATATTCAGAGATCGGGCATTGACTCTATTTTTTGCCAAATTTATTATATACTAAGTGAAAAAATTCCAAAAGCTTTAAGCACCTGGTGTTCCTAGGCGGTCTTTCAACCAAGTACTAACCAGACCTAAACCTGCTAAGATTCAGAGATCGGGCATTGACTCTATTTTTTTTTTTTTTTTTTTTGCAAGATTATTATATAATTCGTGAAAAATATCCAAAAAATTTAAAGCACCTGGTATTCCCAGGCTGTCTCCCATCCATGTACTAACCTGGCCCAAACCTGCTTATATTCAGAGATCGAGCATTGACTCTTTTTTCTTTTTTGCAAGATTATTATATAATTCGTGAAAAATATCCAAAAATTTAAAGCACCTGGTATTCCCAGGCAGTCTCCCATCCATGTACTAACCTGGCTTAAACCTACTTATATTCAGAGATCGGGCATTGACTCTATTTTTTGCCAAATTTATTATATACTAAGTGAAAAAATTCCAAAAGCTTTAAGCACCTGGTATTCCTAGGCGGTCTTTCAACCAAGTACTAACCATACCTAAACCTGCTAAGATTCAGAGATTGGGCATTGTCTCTTTTTTTTTTTTTTTTTGCAAGATTATTATATAATTCGTGAAAAATATCCAAAAATTTAAAGCACCTGGTATTCCCAGGCTGTCTCCCATCCATGTACTAACCTGGCCCAAACCTGCTTATATTCAGAGATCGAGCATTGACTCTTTTTTCTTTTTTGCAAGATTATTATATAATTCGTGAAAAATATCCAAAAATTTAAAGCACCTGGTATTCCCAGGCAGTCTCCCATCCATGTACTAACCTGGCTTAAACCTGCTTATATTCAGAGATCGGGCATTGACTCTATTTTTTGCCAAATTTATTATATACTAAGTGAAAAAATTCCAAAAATTTAAAGCACCTGGTATTCCCAGGCAGTCTCCAATCCATGTACTAACCTGGCTTAAACCTGCTTATATTCAGAGATCGGGCATTGACTCTAATTTTTGCCAAATTTATTATATACTAAGTGAAAAAATTCCAAAAGCTTAAAGCACCTGGTATTCCTTGGCGGTCTCTCATTCAAGTACTAACCAGACCTTAACCTGCTAAGATTCAGAGATCGGGCATTGACTCTTTTTTCTTTTTTTTGCAAGATTATTATATAATTCGTGAAAAATATCCAAAAATTTAAAGCACCTGGTATTCCCAGGCAGTCTGCCATCCATGTACTAACCTGGCCCAAACCTGCTTATATTCAGAGATCGGGCATTGACTCTTTTTTCTTTTTTTGCAAGATTATTATATAATTTGTGAAAAATATCCAAAAATTTAAAGCACCTGGTATTCCCAGGCAGTCTCCCATCCATGTACTAACCTGGCTTAAACCTGCTTATATTCAGAGATCGGGCATTGACTCTATTTTTTGCCAAATTTATCAGAATCAGAATCAGAATGAGCTTTATTGCCAGGTATGTTTACACATACGAGGAATTTGTTTTCGTGACAGAAGCTCCGCAGTACAACAGAATGACAGCGACAGAACATAAAACACATAATTATTATATACTAAGTGAAAAAATTCCAAAAGCTTTAAGCACCTGGTATTCCTAGGCGGTCTTTCAACCAAGTACTAACCATACATTAAACTGCTAAGATTAAGAGATTGGGCATTGTGTCTTTTTTTTTTTTTTTTTTTGCAAGATTATTATATAATTCGTGAAAAATATCCAAAAATTTAAAGCACCTGGTATTCCCAGGCTGTCTCCCATCCATGTACTAAACTGGCCCAAACCTGCTTATATTCAGAGATTGGGCATTGACTCTATTTTTTGGCAAAATTATTACATACTAAGTCAAAAATTTCCAAAATGCTTACAGCACCTGGTATTCCCAGGCGGTCTCCCATCCAAGTACTAACCAGGCCCAAACCTGCTTAGCTTCCGAGATCAGACGAGATCGGGCATAGCCAGGCTGGTATGGCCGTAAGCGAAGGCTGCTGCAAAGAGAATGCTATTTAAAGATCAGCCAATCTACTCGCCAGTACATTATATAAGTAGGAAAGAAAACCCAAAAGCTTAAAGCACCTAGTATTCCTAGGCGGTCTCTCATCCAAGAACTAACCAGACCTAAACCTGCTAAAATTTAGAGATCGGGCATTGACTCTATTTTTTGCCAAATTTATTATATACTAAGTGAAAAAATTCCAAAAGCTTAAAGCACCTGGTATTCCTAGGCAGTCTCTCATCCAAGTACTAACCAGGCCCAAACCTGCTAATATTTAGAGATCGGGCATTGACGCTATTGTTTGGCAAAATTATTATTTACTAAGTGAAAAATTTCCAAAAAGCTTACAGCACCTGATATTCCAATCTAATCGCCAGTACATCATATAAGTAGGAAAGAAAACCCAAAAGCTTAAAGCACCTGGTATTCCTAGGCAGTCTCTCATCCAAGTACTAACCAGGCCCAAACCTGCTAATATTCAGAGATCGGGCATTGACTCTTTTTTTTTTTTGCAAGATTATTATTACATAAATTGTGAACAATTTCCAAAAGGTTTAAAGCCCTGGTATTCCCAGGCAGTCTCCCATCCATGTACTAACCAGGCCCAAACCTGCTAATGTTTAGAGATCGGGCATTGCCAGGTTGGTATGGCCGTAAGCGAAGACTGCTGCAAAGAGAGGGCTTTTTAAAGATCAGCCAGTCTAATCGCCAGTACATTATATAAGTAGGAAAAGAAAACCCAAAAGCTTAAAGCACCTGGTATTCCTAGGCGGTCTCTCATCCAAGTACTAACCAGGCCCAAACCTGCTAATATTCAGAGATCGGGCATTGACTTTTTTTTTTTTTGCAAGATTATTATATAATTTGTGAAAAATTTCCAAAAAGTTTAAAGTCCTGGTATTCCCAGGCAGTCTCCCATCCATGTACTAACCAGACCCAAACCTGCTAATATTCAGAGATCGGGCATTGACTATATTGTTTGGCAAAATTATTATATACTAAGTGAAAAATTTCCAAAAAGCTTACAGCACCTGGTATTCCCAGGCGGTCTCCCATCCAAGAACTAACCAGGCCCTAACCTGCTTCGCTTCCGAGATCAGACGAGATCGAGCATTGCCCGGTTGGTATGGCCGTAAGCGAAGACTGCTGCAAAGAGAGGGCTTTTTAAAGATCAGCCAATCTAATCGCCAGTACATTATATAAGTAGGCAAAGAAAACCCAAAAGCTTAAAGCACCTGGTATTCCAAGGCAGTCTGTCATCCAAGTACTAACCAGGCCCAAACCTGCTAATATTCAGAGATCGGGCATTGACTCTTTTTTTTTTTTTTTTTTGCAAGATTATTATATAATTTGTGAAAAATTTCCAAAAAGTTTAAAGCCCTGGTATTCCCAGGCAGTCTCCCATCCATGTACTAACCAGGCCCAAACCTGCTAATATTGAGCAGGTTTGGCATTGACTTTTTTTTTTTTTTTTTGCAAGATTATTATATAATTTGTGAAAAATTTCCAAAAAGTTTAAAGCCCTGGTATTCCCAGGCAGTCTCCCATCCATGTACTAACCAGGCCCAAACCTGCTAATATTTAGAGATCGGGCATTGAGTCTATTGTTTGGCAAAATTATTATATACTAAGTGAAAATTTTCCAAAAAGCTTACAGCACCTGGTACTCAATCTAATCGCCAGTACATTATATAAGTAGGAAAGAAAACCCAAAAGCTCAAAGCACCTGCTATTCCTAGGCGGTCTCTCATTCAAGTGCTAACCAGGCCCAAACCTGCTAATATTCAGAGATCGGGCATTGAATCTTTTTTTTTTTTTTTTGCAAGATTATTATGTAATTTGTGAAAAATTTCCAAAAAGTTTAAAGCCCTGGTATTCCCAGGCAGTCTCCCATCCATGTACTAACCAGGCCCAAACCTGCTAATTTTCAGAGATCGGGCATTTTTCCCACTTATTTTTTTTTTTATTCATTTATTATTATTTATTTTTTTTGCAAGATTATTATATAATTCGTGAAAAATTTCCAAAAAGTTTAAAGCCCTGGTATTCCCAGGCAGTCTCCCATCCATGTACTAACCAGGCCCAAACCTGCTAATATTTAGAGATCGGGCATTGACTCTATTGTTTGGCAAAATTATTATATACTAAGTGAAAAATTTCCAAAAAGCTTACAGCACCTGGTATTCCCAGGAGGTCTCCCATCCATGTACTAACCAGGCCCAAACCTGCTAATATTCAGAGATCGGGCATTGACTCAAAATTATTATTTACTAAGTGAAAAATTTCCAAAAAGCTTACAGCACCTGATATTCCAATATAATCGCCAGTACATTATATAAGTAGGAAAGAAAACCCAAAAGCTTAAAGCACCTGGTATTCCTAGGCAGTCTCTCATCCAAGTACTAACCAGGCCCAAACCTGCTAATATTTAGAGATCGGGCATTGACTCTATTGTTTGGCAAAATTATTATTTACTAAGTGAAAAATTTCCAAAAAGCTTACAGCACCTGATATTCCAATCTAATCGCCAGTACATCATATAAGTAGGAAAGAAAACCCAAAAGCTTAAAGCACCTGGTATTCCTAGGCAGTCTCTCATCCAAGTACTAGCCAGGCCCAAACCTGCTAATATTCAGAGATCGGGCATTGACTCTTTTTTTTTTTTTTTTTGCAAGATTATTATTACATTAATTGTGGACAATTTCCAAAAAGTTTAAAGCCCTGGTATTCCCAGGCAGTCTCCCATCCATGTACTAACCAGGCCCAAACCTGCTAATGTTTAGAGATCGGGCATTGCCAGGTTGGTATGGCCGTAAGCGAAGACTGCTGCAAAGAGAGGGCTTTTTAAAGATCAGCCAGTCTAATCGCCAGTACATTATATAAGTAGGAAAAGAAAACCCAAAAGCTTAAAGCACCTGGTATTCCTAGGCGGTCTCTCATCCAAGTACTAACCAGGCCCAAACCTGCTAATATTTAGAGATCGGGCATTGACTTTTTTTTTTTTTTTGCAAGATTATTATATAATTTGTGAAAAATTTCCAAAAAGTTTAAAGCCTTGGTATTCCCAGGCAGTCTCCCATCCATGTACTAACCAGACCCAAAAATGCTAATATTCAGAGATCGGGCATTGACTATATTGTTTGGCAAAATTATTATATACTAAGTGAAAAATTTCCAAAAAGCTTACAGCACCTGGTATTCCCAGGCGGTCTCCCATCCAAGAACTAACCAGGCCCAAACCTGCTAATATTCAGATATCGGGCATTGACTCTTTTTTTTTTTTTTTGCAAGATTATTATATAATTTGTGAAAAATTTCCAAAAAGTTTAAAGTCCTGGTATTCCCAGGCAGTCTCCCATCCATGTACTAACCAGGCCCAAACCTGCTAATATTTAGAGATCGGGCATTGAGTCTATTGTTTGGCAAAATTATTATATACTAAGTTAAAAATTTCCAAAAAGCTTACAGCACCTGGTACTCCAATCTAATCGCCAGTACATTATATAAGTAGGAAAGAAAACCCAAAAGCCCTGGTATTCCCAGGCAGTCTCCCATCCATGTACTAACCTGGCTTAAACCTGCTTATATTCAGACATCGGGCATTGACTCTATTTTTTGCCAAATTTATTATATACTAAGTGAAAAAATTCCAAAAGCTTTAAGCACCTGGTGTTCCTAGGCGGTCTTTCAACCAAGTACTAACCAGACCTAAACCTGCTAAGATTCAGAGATCGGGCATTGACTCTATTTTTTTTTTTTTTTTTTGCAAGATTATTATATAATTCGTGAAAAATATCCAAAAATTTAAAGCACCTGGTATTCCCAGGCAGTCTGCCATCCATGTACTAACCTGGCCCAAACCTGCTTATATTCAGAGATCGGGCATTGACTCTTTTTTCTTTTTTTGCAAGATTATTATATAATTTGTGAAAAATATCCAAAAATTTAAAGCACCTGGTATTCCCAGGCAGTCTCCCATCCATGTACTAACCTGGCTTAAACCTGCTTATATTCAGAGATTCGGCATTGACTCTATTTTTTGCCAAATTTATTCTATACTAAGTGAAAAAATTCCAAAAGCTTAAAGCACTTGGTATTCCTTGGCGGTCTCTCATCCAAGTACTAACTAGACCTAAACCTGCTAAAATTCAGAGATCGGGCATTGACTCTTTTTTTTTTTTTTTTTGCAAGATTATTATATAATTTGTGAAAAATATCCAAAAATTTAAAGCACCTGGTAATCCCAGGCGGTCTCCCATCCAAGTACTAACCAGGCCCAAACCTGCTTAACTTCCGAGATCAGACGAGATCGGGCATAGCCAGGCTGGTATGGCCGTAAGCGAAGACTGCTGCAAAGAGAATGTTATTTAAAGATCAGCCAATCTACTCGCCAGTACATTATATAAGTAGGAAAGAAAACCCCAAAACTTAAAGCACCTAGTATTCCTAGGCGGTCTCTCATCCAAGTACTAACCAGACCTAAACCTGCTAAAATTTAGAGATCGGGCATTGACTCTATTTTTTGCCAAATTTATTATATACTAAGTGAAAAAATTCCAAAAGCTTTAAGCACCTGGTATTCTTAGGCGGTCTTTCAACCAAGTACTAACCATACCTAAACCTGCTAAGATTCAGAGATTGGGCATTGTCTCTTTTTTTTTTTTTTTGCAAGATTATTATATAATTCGTGAAAAATATCCAAAAATTTAAAGCACCTGGTATTCCCAGGCTGTCTCCCATCCATGTACTAACCTGGCCCAAACCTGCTTATATTCAGAGATCGAGCATTGACTCTTTTTTCTTTTTTGCAAGATTATTATATAATTCGTGAAAAATATCCAAAAATTTAAAGCACCTGGTATTCCCAGGCAGTCTCCCATCCATGTACTAACCTGGCTTAAACCTACTTATATTCAGAGATCGGGCATTGACTCTATTTTTTGCCAAATTTATTATATACTAAGTGAAAAAATTCCAAAAGCTTTAAGCACCTGGTATTCCTAGGCGGTCTTTCAACCAAGTACTAACCATACCTAAACCTGCTAAGATTCAGAGATTGGGCATTGTCTCTTTTTTTTTTTTTTTTTTGCAAGATTATTATATAATTCGTGAAAAATATCCAAAAATTTAAAGCACCTGGTATTCCCAGGCTGTCTCCCATCCATGTACTAACCTGGCCCAAACCTGCTTATATTCAGAGATCGAGCATTGACTCTTTTTTCTTTTTTGCAAGATTATTATATAATTCGTGAAAAATATCCAAAAATTTAAAGCACCTGGTATTCCCAGGCAGTCTCCCATCCATGTACTAACCTGGCTTAAACCTGCTTATATTCAGAGATCGGGCATTGACTCTATTTTTTGCCAAATTTATTATATACTAAGTGAAAAAATTCCAAAAATTTAAAGCACCTGGTATTCCCAGGCAGTCTCCAATCCATGTACTAACCTGGCTTAAACCTGCTTATATTCAGAGATCGGGCATTGACTCTAATTTTTGCCAAATTTATTATATACTAAGTGAAAAAATTCCAAAAGCTTAAAGCACCTGGTATTCCTTGGCGGTCTCTCATTCAAGTACTAACCAGACCTTAACCTGCTAAGATTCAGAGATCGGGCATTGACTCTTTTTTCTTTTTTTTGCAAGATTATTATATAATTCGTGAAAAATATCCAAAAATTTAAAGCACCTGGTATTCCCAGGCAGTCTGCCATCCATGTACTAACCTGGCCCAAACCTGCTTATATTCAGAGATCGGGCATTGACTCTTTTTTCTTTTTTTGCAAGATTATTATATAATTTGTGAAAAATATCCAAAAATTTAAAGCACCTGGTATTCCCAGGCAGTCTCCCATCCATGTACTAACCTGGCTTAAACCTGCTTATATTCAGAGATCGGGCATTGACTCTATTTTTTGCCAAATTTATCAGAATCAGAATCAGAATGAGCTTTATTGCCAGGTATGTTTACACATACGAGGAATTTGTTTTCGTGACAGAAGCTCCGCAGTACAACAGAATGACAGCGACAGAACATAAAACACATAATTATTATATACTAAGTGAAAAAATTCCAAAAGCTTTAAGCACCTGGTATTCCTAGGCGGTCTTTCAACCAAGTACTAACCATACATTAAACTGCTAAGATTAAGAGATTGGGCATTGTGTCTTTTTTTTTTTTTTTTTTTTTGCAAGATTATTATATAATTCGTGAAAAATATCCAAAAATTTAAAGCACCTGGTATTCCCAGGCTGTCTCCCATCCATGTACTAAACTGGCCCAAACCTGCTTATATTCAGAGATTGGGCATTGACTCTATTTTTTGGCAAAATTATTACATACTAAGTCAAAAATTTCCAAAATGCTTACAGCACCTGGTATTCCCAGGCGGTCTCCCATCCAAGTACTAACCAGGCCCAAACCTGCTTAGCTTCCGAGATCAGACGAGATCGGGCATAGCCAGGCTGGTATGGCCGTAAGCGAAGGCTGCTGCAAAGAGAATGCTATTTAAAGATCAGCCAATCTACTCGCCAGTACATTATATAAGTAGGAAAGAAAACCCAAAAGCTTAAAGCACCTAGTATTCCTAGGCGGTCTCTCATCCAAGAACTAACCAGACCTAAACCTGCTAAAATTTAGAGATCGGGCATTGACTCTATTTTTTGCCAAATTTATTATATACTAAGTGAAAAAATTCCAAAAGCTTAAAGCACCTGGTATTCCTAGGCAGTCTCTCATCCAAGTACTAACCAGGCCCAAACCTGCTAATGTTTAGAGATCGGGCATTGCCAGGTTGGTATGGCCGTAAGCGAAGACTGCTGCAAAGAGAGGGCTTTTTAAAGATCAGCCAGTCTAATCGCCAGTACATTATATAAGTAGGAAAAGAAAACCCAAAAGCTTAAAGCACCTGGTATTCCTAGGCGGTCTCTCATCCAAGTACTAACCAGGCCCAAACCTGCTAATATTCAGAGATCGGGCATTGACTTTTTTTTTTTTTGCAAGATTATTATATAATTTGTGAAAAATTTCCAAAAAGTTTAAAGTCCTGGTATTCCCAGGCAGTCTCCCATCCATGTACTAACCAGACCCAAACCTGCTAATATTCAGAGATCGGGCATTGACTATATTGTTTGGCAAAATTATTATATACTAAGTGAAAAATTTCCAAAAAGCTTACAGCACCTGGTATTCCCAGGCGGTCTCCCATCCAAGAACTAACCAGGCCCTAACCTGCTTCGCTTCCGAGATCAGACGAGATCGAGCATTGCCCGGTTGGTATGGCCGTAAGCGAAGACTGCTGCAAAGAGAGGGCTTTTTAAAGATCAGCCAATCTAATCGCCAGTACATTATATAAGTAGGCAAAGAAAACCCAAAAGCTTAAAGCACCTGGTATTCCAAGGCAGTCTGTCATCCAAGTACTAACCAGGCCCAAACCTGCTAATATTCAGAGATCGGGCATTGACTCTTTTTTTTTTTTTTTTTTTGCAAGATTATTATATAATTTGTGAAAAATTTCCAAAAAGTTTAAAGCCCTGGTATTCCCAGGCAGTCTCCCATCCATGTACTAACCAGGCCCAAACCTGCTAATATTGAGCAGGTTTGGCATTGACTTTTTTTTTTTTTTTTTGCAAGATTATTATATAATTTGTGAAAAATTTCCAAAAAGTTTAAAGCCCTGGTATTCCCAGGCAGTCTCCCATCCATGTACTAACCAGGCCCAAACCTGCTAATATTTAGAGATCGGGCATTGAGTCTATTGTTTGGCAAAATTATTATATACTAAGTGAAAAATTTCCAAAAAGCTTACAGCACCTGGTACTCAATCTAATCGCCAGTACATTATATAAGTAGGAAAGAAAACCCAAAAGCTCAAAGCACCTGCTATTCCTAGGCGGTCTCTCATTCAAGTGCTAACCAGGCCCAAACCTGCTAATATTCAGAGATCGGGCATTGAATCATTTTTTTTTTTTTTTTTGCAAGATTATTATGTAATTTGTGAAAAATTTCCAAAAAGTTTAAAGCCCTGGTATTCCCAGGCAGTCTCCCATCCATGTACTAACCAGGCCCAAACCTGCTAATTTTCAGAGATCGGGCATTTTTCCCACTTATTTTTTTTTTTATTCATTTATTATTATTTTTTTTTTTTTGCAAGATTATTATATAATTCGTGAAAAATTTCCAAAAAGTTTAAAGCCCTGGTATTCCCAGGCAGTCTCCCATCCATGTACTAACCAGGCCCAAACCTGCTAATATTTAGAGATCGGGCATTGACTCTATTGTTTGGCAAAATTATTATATACTAAGTGAAAAATTTCCAAAAAGCTTACAGCACCTGGTATTCCCAGGAGGTCTCCCATCCATGTACTAACCAGGCCCAAACCTGCTAATATTCAGAGATCGGGCATTGACTCAAAATTATTATTTACTAAGTGAAAAATTTCCAAAAAGCTTACAGCACCTGATATTCCAATATAATCGCCAGTACATTATATAAGTAGGAAAGAAAACCCAAAAGCTTAAAGCACCTGGTATTCCTAGGCAGTCTCTCATCCAAGTACTAACCAGGCCCAAACCTGCTAATATTTAGAGATCGGGCATTGACTCTATTGTTTGGCAAAATTATTATTTACTAAGTGAAAAATTTCCAAAAAGCTTACAGCACCTGATATTCCAATCTAATCGCCAGTACATCATATAAGTAGGAAAGAAAACCCAAAAGCTTAAAGCACCTGGTATTCCTAGGCAGTCTCTCATCCAAGTACTAGCCAGGCCCAAACCTGCTAATATTCAGAGATCGGGCATTGACTCTTTTTTTTTTTTTTTTGCAAGATTATTATTACATTAATTGTGGACAATTTCCAAAAAGTTTAAAGCCCTGGTATTCCCAGGCAGTCTCCCATCCATGTACTAACCAAGCCCAAACCTGCTAATGTTTAGAGATCGGGCATTGCCAGGTTGGTATGGCCGTAAGCGAAGACTGCTGCAAAGAGAGGGCTTTTTAAAGATCAGCCAGTCTAATCGCCAGTACATTATATAAGTAGGAAAAGAAAACCCAAAAGCTTAAAGCACCTGGTATTCCTAGGCAGTCTCTCATCCAAGTACTAACCAGGCCCAAACCTGCTAATATTTAGAGATCGGGCATTGACTTTTTTTTTTTTTTTGCAAGATTATTATATAATTTGTGAAAAATTTCCAAAAAGTTTAAAGCCTTGGTATTCCCAGGCAGTCTCCCATCCATGTACTAACCAGACCCAAAAATGCTAATATTCAGAGATCGGGCATTGACTATATTGTTTGGCAAAATTATTATATACTAAGTGAAAAATTTCCAAAAAGCTTACAGCACCTGGTATTCCCAGGCGGTCTCCCATCCAAGAACTAACCAGGCCCAAACCTGCTAATATTCAGATATCGGGCATTGACTCTTTTTTTTTTTTTTTGCAAGATTATTATATAATTTGTGAAAAATTTCCAAAAAGTTTAAAGTCCTGGTATTCCCAGGCAGTCTCCCATCCATGTACTAACCAGGCCCAAACCTGCTAATATTTAGAGATCGGGCATTGAGTCTATTGTTTGGCAAAATTATTATATACTAAGTTAAAAATTTCCAAAAAGCTTACAGCACCTGGTACTCCAATCTAATCGCCAGTACATTATATAAGTAGGAAAGAAAACCCAAAAGCCCTGGTATTCCCAGGCAGTCTCCCATCCATGTACTAACCAGGCCCAAACCTGCTAATGTTTAGAGATCGGGCATTGCCAGGTTGGTATGGCCGTAAGCGAAGACTGCTGCAAAGAGAGGGCTTTTTAAAGATCAGCCAATCTAATCGCCAGTACATTATATAAGTAGGAAAAGAAAACCCAAAAGCTTAAAGCACCTGGTATTCCTAGGCGGTCTCTCATCCAAGTACTAACCAGGCCCAAACCTGCTAATATTCAGAGATCGGGCATTGACTTTTTTTTTTTTTTGCAAGATTATTATATAATTTGTGAAAAATTTCCAAAACGTTTAAAGCCCTGGTATTCCCAGGCAGTCTCCCATCCATGTACTAACCAGGCCCAAACCTGCTAATTTTCAGAGATTGGGCATTTTTCCCAATTATTTTTTTTATTTATATTTTTTGCAATATTATTATATAATTCGTGAAAAATTTCCAAAAAGTTTAAAGCCCTGGTATTCCCAGGCAGTCTCCCATCCAAGTACTAACCAGGCCCAAACCTGCTAATATTCAGAGATCGGGCATTGACTCTTTTTCTTTTGCAAGATTATTATATAATTTGTGAAAAATTTCTAAAAAGTTTAAAGCCTTGGTATTCCCAGGCAGTCTCCCATCCATGTACTAACCAGGCCCAAACCTGCTAATATTCAGAGATCGGGCATTGACTCTATTGTTTGGCAAAATTGTTATATACTAAGTGAAAAATTTCCAAAAAGCTTACAGCACCTGGTATTCCAATCTAATCGCCAGTACATTATATAAGTAGGAAAGAAAATCCAAAAGCTTAAAGCAGCTGGTATTCCTAGACGGTCTCCCATCCAAGTACTAACCAGGCCCAAACCTGCTAATATTCAGAGATCAGGCATTGACTCTTTATTTTTCAAAATTTTTATATAATTCGTGAACAATTTCCAAAAAGTTTAAAGCCCTGGTATTCCCAGGCAGTCTCCCATCCATGTACTAACCAGGCCCAAACCTGCTAATATTCAGAGATCGGGCATTGACTCAAAATTATTATTTACTAAGTGAAAAATTTCCAAAAAGCTTACAGCACCTGATATTCCAATATAATCGCCAGTACATTATATAAGTAGGAAAGAAAACCCAAAAGCTTAAAGCACCTGGTATTCCTAGGCAGTCTCTCATCCAAGTACTAACCAGGCCCAAACCTGCTAATATTTAGAGATTGGGCATTGACTCTATTGTTTGGCAAAATTATTATTTACTAAGTGAAAAATTTCCAAAAAGCTTACAGCACCTGATATTCCAATCTAATCGCCAGTACATCATATAAGTAGGAAAGAAAACCCAAAAGCTTAAAGCACCTGGTATTCCTAGGCAGTCTCTCATCCAAGTACTAACCAGGCCCAAACCTGCTAATATTCAGAGATCGGGCATTGACTCTTTATTTTTTTTTTTTTTTGCAAGATTATTATATAATTTGTGAAAAATTTCCAAAAAGTTTAATGTCCTGGTATTCCCAGGCAGTCTCCCATCCATGTACTAACCAGGCCCAAACCTGCTAATATTGAGCAGGTTTGGCATTGACTTTTTTTTTTTTTTTTTTTTTTTGCAAGATTATTATATAATTTGTGAAAAATTTCCAAAAAGTTTAAAGCCCTGGTATTCCCAGGCAGTCTCCCATCCATGTACTAACCAGGCCCAAACCTGCTAATATTTAGAGATCGGGCATTGAGTCTATTGTTTGGCAAAATTATTATATACTAAGTGAAAAATTTCCAAAAAGCTTACAGCACCAGGTAC